>NC_084737.1:71965218-71982718 GCF_033978785.1 Entelurus aequoreus
CACAAGCCGGGGGCTAACTATGTAGCTAAAATCCTAGCTCATTGGTTGTCTATCAACCTGAAGCTGAACAGCGAGTTTGGACACATTTAAAGTGTTTCTGATTACGTAAAGTGATCTGTAAGACAGGCCGACACAGCTCAAGTATGACAATTGTGGAAATAAACAAGTCAGAAGTGCCGCTAGCCCTCGAACGTTTTCGAAAATGGCCACGCAAGTGTGTACAGGATGTGACGTAGGGGGCCCCACTTCTTCAAAATGGCTGTGCCGGCATGTACAGGAAGTGATGTCATCACAATGGTAGCCCCCTAAGGCTTCCAGCGACACACAAAATGAATGAATAAATGAATGAAGTGTTCGGAGGCTCAGGCATTGTCCGCACATTTGGCACAATGTAAACGTTCGTAACCAAAAAGGACGCAAATGGAGGCTTTGTGAATCAAATTTCGACTGTACTCGATTAATCGAACACATTAATTGATAGATTGCTCGATAACTAAAATAATCAATAGCTACAGCCCGACACAAGTCGGACTCTCACTCATGGTTGCACTGACATACTGTATGCACTGACCTGATTACAGACCGTATAACAACCCACTCTGCCTTTCAAGTAACCCTGCACATACTGTCTGATGTGCCGTGGGATATTATGTCATATATATTATATTTATTTATATATATTTTTTGCAAACCATTAATTATAATCCGCAAATAATGTGCCATTGTTGAGTGTCTGTGCTGTCTAGAGATCGGCAGAGTAACCATGTAATACTCTCCCATATCAGTAGGTGGCAGCAGGTAGCTAATTGTCGGGAACATGGTTTGTCGTGATCACAATATGCGGACGACAGCGGGAGGCAGTGTGCAGGTAAAAAGGTGTCTAATTATTCAACTAAAAATAAACAAAAGGCAAGTGCCGCTAAGAAAAGGCATTCAAGCTTAGGGAAGGCTATGCAGAACTAAGCTAAAACTGAACTGGCTGCAAAGTAAACAAAAACAGAATGCTGGACGACAGCAAAGACTTACAGCGTGTGGAGCAGCAGACGGCGTCCACAAAGTACATCCGTACATGACAATCAACAACAAAATAGGAGCGCAAGACAAGAACTAAAAGACTACACACAGGAAAACACCAAAAAACACCAAATAAGTCACGGCGTGATGTGACAGGTGGTGACAGTACACCTACTTTGAGACAAGAGCTATATTGATGCATGCTTGGTTATGGTTTGAATTCATATCCAACAATCGGCTGCTGAGTTTCATTTTTTAACGTTTTCTGCTGTTGGTGTGCCTTGAGATTTTTTCAATGAAAAAAATGTGCCTTGGCTCAGAAAAGGTTGAAAAACACTGTTTTAAGGTAAAGGAGCCTGTGCAGTCAAAATAAATAGCGTGATTAATCTGCGTTTAATGGCGTGCATCAATGCGGAAACTTTGACAGACCAAGTATATATAGCCAAGCAGAGCAGGCCGGGAACAATTGTGAGGCGCCACCATGACCCGGGGCTTCCAGGTGTCCTAAACCCAGTCTTGTGTCGTCTGTGTAAGTGTCACTCCATGGTAGCCTGACTCCCACTGCAAATGTCAACACATGACCTTCTTTTCAGCATTTGTCTGAAGCAACTGTCTGCGAGTAGAAAAAATAAATAGACGGAGTGGCAAGTTGTCCAGGTTGACAACATGGCAAATGTCATCGGGTTACACACATTGTGTGAAGGCATGTATGACAACATCAGCGTAAGCATAATAATCAATTAATAGGCAACATGAAGGAGGCACTGTTAATTCAGTCTCAACTAGGGATGTCCGGTAATGGCTTTTTGCCGATATTCCGATATTGTCCAACTCTTTAATTACCGATACCGATATCAACCGATATATGCAGTCGTGGAATTAACACATTATTATGCCTAATTTGGACAACCAAGTATGGTGAAGATAAGGTACTTTTTTAAAAAATTAATAAGATCAATAAATTAAAAACATTTTCTTGAATAAAAAAGAAAGTAAAACAATATAAAAACAGTTACATAGAAACTAGTAATTAATGAAAATGAGTAAAATTAACTGTTAAAGGTTAGTACTATTAGTGGACCAGCAGCACGCACAATCATGTGTGCTTACGGACTGTATCCCTTGCAGACTGTATTGATGTATATTGATATATAATGTAGGAACCAGAATATTAATAACCGAAAGAAATGGGGGGAGGGAGGTTTTTTGGGTTGGTGCACTAATTGTAAGTGTATCTTGTGTTTTTTATGTTGATTTAATAAAAAAAAAATAATGATAATAAAAAAAAACGATACAGATAATACAAAAAATGATACCGATAATTTCCGATATTACATTTTAACGCATTTATCGGCCGATTATATCGGCAGGCCGATAATATCGGACATCCCTAGTCTCAACTAGTTGATTTTGACAATTGTAACATTCATAAAACAATTCCTGTTTAGCTGTTAAAATAGTTAACACGCTTTTATTCCGTACTTTCTCAACGTAAAAACAACATTTTGAAAATATTTTTTTTAATTGTGTCCCATTGTAAGATTAAAGGGTACATGCACTGTTTTTGCAACTTTTCCTATCATTCACAGTCCCTACGTAGGAAAAGAACAAATATGTATTTCTTCTTTAATGCATTCTAATTTGTAATATAGGGCAAGTATGAAGTGGCTAACAATGAAGCTAATGGGAGTAATTGCCCCCATAAAGCCCTCTAAAAAAAAAAAAAAAATCCATAAGCCGCCAACAATACTCCATTTACATGCTGTGACCTGAATATTAACCAAGTATTAGCAATATTGTTGTTATAAGCTGTAATGCAGAGGAACTACTTTTACTGAAGTGAAGTGAATTATATTTATATAGTGCTTTTCTCTAGTGACTCAAAGTGCTTTACATGGTGAAACCCAATATCTAAGTTACATTTAAACCTGTATGGGTGGCACTGGGAGCAGGTGGGTAAAGTGTCTTGTCCGAGGACACAACGGCAGTGACTAGGATGGCGGAAGCGGGAATCGAACCTGGAACCCCCAAGTTGCTGGCACGGCCACTCTACCAACCGAGCTATGCCGCTGTGCCTTGGTCACGGAGAGGTAACTAGCTTATGCAGCCATTGGCATACTGAGCTGGTGAACTGCTGCAACGTCTCTGAGCTGGGAAAAGTTCAGTCTAGATTTTAAAACATGTCTTTCGCTTGTATAGTAGAAGGTTGTGGCCATAAACCGAGAAGTTGGTCAACTTTGACATTCAAGTTATACCTGAAGATGGCGAGAAAGACACAAAAATATGTTGGTTTTTTTAACCTGTGTGAGGGTTATGATTAACTCTTCATCTAAACGGGAAGATATACATGTTCCATCAGTCAGCATTTCAGTGAGAGTAGACATTGTACAGTAAGTGATTGTTTTATTATGTTCATATTTTTTATTTATTTTTTAGCACTTAGCAATAGCGCTACTTGCTGGATTTGCTAAAAACTCAACTTTGTGAGTTTGTGGCTCAGCCTCCTTATGTTCAGGTTCAAAAAGATAAGGTTCTGGATCATCATTTGTCCCAAAGTAGTCGTTGGCTCTTATAAAGTCTGCTATGATTAGTGGTAATTAGAGATGTCCGATAATATCGGCCTGCCGATATTATCGGCCGATAAATGCTTTAGAATGTAATATCGGAAATTATCGGTATCGTTTTTTTTATTATCTGTATCGTTTTTTTTGTTGTTGTTTTTTTTAATTAAATCAACATAAAAAACACAAGATACACTTACAATTAGTATACCAACCCAAAAAAACTCCCTCCCCCATTCACACTCATTCACACAAAAGGGTTGTTTCTTTCTGTTATTAATATTCTGGTTCCTACATTATATATCAATATATATCAATACAGTCTGCAAGGGATACAGTCCGTAAGCACACATGAGTGTGCGTGCTGCTGGTCCACTAATACTAACCTTTAACAGTTAATTTTACTCATTTTCATTAATTACTAGTTTCTATGCAACTGTTTTTATATTGTTTTACTTTCTTTTTTATTCAAGGAAATGTTTTTAATTTATTTATCTTATTTTATTGTATTAATATTTTTTAAAAGTACCTTATCTTCACCATACCTGGTTGTCCAAATTAGGCATAATAATGTGTTAATTCCACGACTATATATATCGGTTGATATCGGTATCGGTTGATATCAGTATCGGTAATTAAAGAGTTGGACAATATCGGAATATTGGATATCGGCAAAAAGCCATTATCGGACATCCCTGATGATTAGTAGTAATTGTTACTATTTTTAAAAATGGTCTGTCGCATGCTTACAATAAGCAAAATACGTAAATATTTCATGTTATTATGAATATGGCTGTTTCTACATTATATAATTTTTTTATATACTCGTTTTTTGGATGTTTTTAGAGCGCTTTATCGGCGGAATGGGGCAAATCTGTTTACCACCTTTGTTCGCTGACTTTTACAAGCGTTTATTTACTAGTTAGAATGCATAACAAGGAAACAAACATATGTGTGCTTGTCTCACATAAGGATGGTGAATTATGGACAGCAAAAAATGCAGCTCCCCTTTAAGGAGATTTAATGAAGATGAATCTGATTATCTTTTTACCACTAAAGATCTGTGTCAGTCAGATATCTACAGACTTTAAAGCCCATTTGCTTTGCAGATGGCCCAATTTTGAGAACAAGCTATTGGATTTGAACTAAAACCACATAACCATTGTTACTCCTGCGTCCTACTGACTGTCGCTCTTTCTATTTTACCTAATCTGAACAAGTATTACTCAAATGCAACCTGTAACCATAGGCGCCGATCCCGTGGGTGCTTCGGGGCCCGAGCACCCACGGACAATGCCGAGTACCCACGTGGGATTGATGGCAACTTTTAATCTTTTAAAATCATTGTTGAAAAACCAATCTTGTTGTTGTTAATTTTGTGGCGGGTTTGGACCGTTTTACATGATAAAGAAGTCACAAATCACGTAGTCTATAATTAACAAAGCCTAACCAAGATTTCCTTGTGGCCGATGATGAACTAATGACACAATTATCTTGACATTGCACACGAGCGAATGAAGGGCATACTTACTCAACAGCCATACATGTCACACTAAGGGTGGCAGTATGAACACTGTCATAAACATGTGCCATATAGTGAAACCACACTAAACAACGACAAACACATTTTGGAAGAATATTTGCACCGCAACACAACATAAACACTACACAACAAATTCCCAGAACCAACTCTTCCAGGACGCTACAATATAAACAAATGCCATTTGGTGGATCTACACCTAACATCCACTGTCATGATACCACGTACAATAGTGTATCTAGTCGATACTACTATGATTACATGGATATTTTTTAACATCACAAAATCTTCTTTCGTTTTTTTTGTATTTATATTATATTTATAAACTCAGGAAATATGTCCCTGGACACATGAGGACTTTGAATATGACCAATGTACGATCCTGTAACTACTTGGTATCGGATTGATACCCGAATGTGTGGTATCATCCAAAACTAGGGATGTCCGATAATGGCTTTTTGCCGATATTCTGATATTGTCCAACTCTTAATTACCGATACCGATATCAACCGATACCGATATATAGAGTCGTGGAATTAACACATTATTATGCCTAATTTGGACAACCAGGTATGGTGAAGATAAGGTCATTTAAAAATAAAAAAAATTAAATAAAATAAGATAAATAATTTAAAAACATTTTATTGAATAAAAAAGAAAGTAAAACAATATAAAAACAGTTACATAGAAACTAGTAATTAATGAAAATTAGTAAAATTAACTGTCAAAGGTTAGTACTATTAGTGGACCAGCAGCACGCACAATCATGTGTGCTTACGGACTGTATCCCTTGCAGACTGTATTGATATATATTGATATATAATGTAGGAACCAGAATATTAATAACAGAAAGAAACAACCCTTTTGTGTGAATGAGTGTGTAAATGGGGGAGGGAGGTTTTTTGGGTTGGTGCACTAATTGTAAGTGTATCTTGTGTTTTTTATGTTGATTTAATAAAAAAACAACAACAAAAAAACGATACCGATAATTTAAAAAATGATTACATTTTAAAGCATTTATCGATATTATCGGACATCTCTATCCAAAACTAATGTAAAGTATCAAACAACAGAAGAAGTGATTATTACATTTTAACAGAAGTGTAGATAGAACATGTTCAAACAGAAAATAAGCAGATAATAACAGTAAATGAACAAGTAGATTAATAATTCATTTTCTACCACTTGTCTTTAATAATGTTGACAAAATAATAGAATGGTAAATGACACAATAAGTTACTGCATAGGTCAGCAGCTAAATTAGGAACCTTTGTTTGCTTACTACTAAAAGACAAGTTGTCTTGTATGTTCACTATTTTATTCAAATACAAAATCGCAATAAGAAACATATCTTTAATGTACAGTGAGATTTTTTTGTTAAAATATAGCCAATAATGACATTTTTCGTGGTCCACTTAATTTAGAAAAGTACCGAAAAGTACCAAAATATTGGTATCGGGACAACACTAATACACTCACACACTGAGCTCCCACTGGCAAAAATGTAAATCGGCGCCTACGCTTGTAACTACTTTACACATCACGCTTTGGCACATGGCTTTATTTCTTGTTGTTTTCCTTCTTTTTTTTTTAAGCTGAGTGGTTACAATTTCAAGTCAATAAAGTCTTCTCCTGGCTTCACATGAATCGAGCACTAATGGAACTGCAAAGCATACTTGTGGACTCGGCGGTCAGCTCACATCTACATTTGCTTTCAAGTGCATGGTGGAAGAATTAATCTCACATGTTCTTTTTTTTTTTTTCCCAGACAATTAGCAAATAACACACACAGAGCACCTGGTTTTTCGTTCTAATTGACCCGTGCCTCCTGTCACAGAAGGGAGGTCTTGTAAAACGAAGCAATGTCGAATAAAGCAGAAGAAGAAGAGAGGCCTATTGTGCAACATGTGTTAGTGTGTCTGACACAGGAGGGCAGTCTTTTAACACTTCCAGACCTTTCCATACTGCTTCCTCCTGCTGCTGCTGGAAGGCCGGCTCTATTCAGCCAAGTGTAGGAATAACTCACTGGACTTTTCATAACAATGTGTCTTCTGCTGCAGTTGATATGTTAGTGGAAGACCTCTCTTTTTTTTACTTTGCTTTCGGTAGTTTTTACAGTCATTATGTGTCTTTTTTTTTTTTTTTTACTACAGATTAGTGTTGTCCCCATACCAATATTTATTGGTAAAATGTATTTTGGTACTTTTCGGTACCTTTGTAGATAAAGGGGACCACAAAAAATGTCATTATTGGCTTTTTTTTTTTTTTTTTTATCTTAGGGTACATTAAACATGTTTCCTAATGCAAGTTTGTCCTTAAATAAAATAGTGAACATACAAGACAACTTGTCTTTTAGTAGTAAGTAAACAAACAAAGACTCCTAATTTAGTCTACTGACATATGCAGTAACATATTGTGTCATTTATCATTCTATTATTTTGTCAAAATTATTAAGGACCAGTGGTTATTAATCTACTTGTTCATTAACTGTTAATATCTGCTTATTTTCTGCTTTAACATGTTCTATCTACACTTCTGTTCAAATGTAATAATCACTTATTCTTCTGTTGTTTGATACTTTACATTAGTTTTGGATGATACCACAAATTTGGGTATCAATCCGATACCAAGTAGTTACAGGATCTTATATTGGTCATATTCAAAGTCCTCATGCGTCCAGGGACATATTTCCTGAGTTTATAAACATAATATACATTAAAAAAAAAAAAACGAAAAAAGATTGTGTGATGCTAAAAAATATCGATGTCATCATAGTAGTATCAACTAGATACGCTATTGCACTTGGTATCATAACAGTGGATGTTAGGTGTAGATCCACCAATGGCGTTTGTTTATATTGTAGCGTCCTGGAAGAGTTGGTGCTGCAGGGAATTCTGGGAATTTGTTCCGTTGTGTTGCGGTGCAAATATTGTCCCAAAATGTGTTTTGATTGATTGATTGAGACTTTTATTAGTAGGTTGCACAGTGAAGTACATATTCCGTACAATTGACCACTAAATGGTAACACCCGAATAAGTTTTTCAACTTGTTTAAGTCGGGGTCCACTTAAATTGATTCATGATACAGATATATACTATCATATATACTATCATCATAATACAGTCATCACACAAGATAATCACATTGAATTATTTACATTATTTACAATCAGGGGTGTGGGGGGGGGGGGTGGACATCAAGTAGTGGGCATAGAGAGAGAGAGAGAGAGAGAGAGAGAGAGATCAGAAGGCATAAGAAAAAGAAAAAGTATCTGCATTTGATTGTTTACATTTGATTATTAGCAATCCGGGGAGGGTGTTAGTTTAGGGTTGTAGCTGCCTGGAGGTGAACTTTTATTGCGGTTTTGAAGGAGGATAGAGATGCCCTTTCTTTTATACCTGTTGGGAGCGCATTCCACATTGTGGCATAGAAAGAGAATGAGTTAAGACCTTTGTTAGTTCGGAATCTGGGTTTAACGTGGTTAGTGGAGCACCCCCTGGTGTTGTGGTTATGGCGGTCATTTACGTTAAGGAAGTAGTTTGACATGTACTTCGGTATCAGGGAGGTGTAGCGGATTTTATAGACTAGGCTCAGTGCAAGTTGTTTAACTCTGTCCTCCACCTTGAGCCAGCCCACTTTAGAGAAGTGGGTAGGAGTGAGGTGGGATCTGGGGTGGAGGTCTAGAAGTAACATGTTTGGCATTGTTGTTTAGTGTGGTTTCACTATATGGCACAGGTTTATGACAGTGTTGTTGTTGTTCACACTTCCACCCTTAGTGTGACATGTATGGCTGTTGAGTAAGTATGCGCTTCTTTCACATGTTTGAAGTGTGTTTAAAGCAAAGACAATCATCTTAACGGTTGCTGATCGGATGTAGTGAAATCTTAAATTGACATTGGTAACTATAGACCAGTTTTAACACATCTAATGTAATGAGTCTGGTGTGTTGTGTAGCAGGTATAGCTAGTTGTCATGGAGACATGGATTAGTGATTTAGAAGTACTTACAAAACTGCAGACTGCGGATAGATTTTAGCCGCTAATTAGCCAGCCATCCGTCCGTTCTCCCTTTTCTGGCTACACACCGTGTCTGTTTGTAAGTACTCTGTGATTGTGCGCTGCCGAACATGCCTGTGTCACCAACACAACGGGTGGTGGACCAGTACTTTTTAGAGGCGGTATAGTACCTAGTACCAAATATGATTCATTAATATCGCGGTACCATACTAATATACCTATACTGGTATTCCGTACAACCATAATTTTTTTCAAAACCGATACTGATTGTTAGTAGTCAAGGAGGCCGATTACCGATATTTGTAGCCAATTTTAATTTGCAGTTGAAGTTATTTAAACATGAATAGTATCTGTCAATAAACAGCTCAAGAAGGCTTTAAGTTGGGTTTTTTTAAACATTATTTTGGAGGAAACGCAAAGAATGCAGCACTAATGTTGTGGTTAATTTAGGACCAAAGAACATCCGGGGATTCCACGAACAGTAAAATTCAGATTCTCTCTTCTCTTTTGTATGTGTATATACACTATATTGCCAAAAGTATTTGGCCACCTGCCTTGACTCACATATGAACTTGAAGTACCATCCCATTCCTAACCCATAGGGTCTAATATCATGTTGGTCCACCTTTTGCAGCTATTACAGCTTCTACTCTTCTGGGAAGGCTGTCCACAAGGTTGCGGCGTGTGTTAATAGGAATTTTCCACAAGAAGGCCTGGCTCTCAGTCTCCGTTCTAATTCATCCCAAAGGTGTTCTATTGGGTTCAGGTCAGGACTCTGTGCAGGCCAGTCAAGTTCATCCACACCAGACTCTGTCATCCATGTTTTTATGGACCTTGCTTTGTGCACTGGTGCACAGTTATGTTGGAAGAGGAAGGGGCCCGCTCCAAACTGTTCCCACAAGGTTGGGAGCATGGAGTCCAAAATATTATATATATATAATATAAATATACAACATATTTGTCTACATGCCTAAGTGCTTGATTTTATACACCTGTGGCCGGTGATTAGGACACCTGATTCTGATCATTTGGATGGGTGGCCAAATACTTTTGGTAATATAGTGTACTTCCAATATGGAATCTGAATGTTCAACATCATCATCCATCCATCCATTTTCTACCGCTTGTCCAAAATGTCACAATTTTTATCCAAAGCAACGAGGCGCAAAAGTCAAAGGTAACACTTAAACTCGTGCGATTAAAATGACCAATATCTGCGTGCAATCTCACAACAAAATGCATGAACCTTATGATTTGACGTGTTGGCATTTATAATGTAACTTTTATAATTCAGAAAAAACAAAATTCATCTTAGGTCCCTTTCAAGATATTGGTAATCAATTAGTCAGAGTCATTCAAAAATGACAGGCAACTCAGCATTTAAAAATAAATATATTAATTGAGTCTTTTTATGTCTCTGATTTGTTTTACCTGTATATAGTTAAGAATAACGTTTAAATAATTATTGCCACATAGTGGAGGTCTACATAGGAAGATGAAATGGTCTTTTTTTAGATCATAATCTACATTAACTTAAAGTACCAATGATTGTCACACACACACTAGGTGTGGCAAAATTATTCTCTGCATTTGACCCATCACCCTTGATCACCCCCTGGGAGGTGAGGGGAGCAGTGAGCAGCAGCGGTGGCCGCGCCCGGGAATCGCTTTTGGTGATTGAACCCCCAATTCCAACCCTTGATGCTGAGTGAAAAGCAGGGAGGTAATGGGTCCCATAATCTATATACATAATTTACTCATTGCAGGATGAGTCAGAGATTCTCAAATTTAGTACGCGTACCACTAATGGTACACAGGCTCCAACTAGTGGTACGTCAAATAATCACTTGATTAAGGGTATAGTGTTTTATTTTCGTATATTCAAACATTATGTTACTGTTCAAACTTGCGTAATGGCCAAACATATGAAATATACTTGTTGAATAAAACCTCTGTCTTGTTTTAATGAATACTTAGGCCTACAACGCTACTGTAGTTTAATTTTAATCATTATGGTGGTACTTGAAGAGCCAAGTTTTTTCTGAGATGGTCCTTGGTGGAAACAAGTTTGAGAACCACTGCTATAGGGGTTATCATTGTTATTTATTTTATCTTATTTTCCTTCATTTAACCAGGTAAAAACACATTGAGATTCCAATCTCTTTTGCAAGAGTGACCTGGTCAAGAGAGCAGCAAAAACAGGTTTCATAACAACATCAAGACAGGAGCAGTCATACACTATAGCTAAAAGTACAAATTACTTACAACGTAAACATAAAAACACACAAAAGGTACAAAATAAAGTCTTTAAATCAAAAATAATTTATAAAGAAGTCCAATGCCCAATAGAACTAGATTCCGGATTCTTTGAAATGGACTGAAATTCCCCCAAAGTGATCAGTTCAGGTAGCTACAAATCATTTTGTAATAAATTTCATGACCAGGGAGCAGCAAATCTGAAGTTTTTTGGTTTTTTTTACCAAGACTTGTGTTGGCTCTAGGAACCAAAACGCCAAGGATGTCCTGTGACCTTAAACTGTAGCGACAGGAGTAGCTACACATAAAAATAACTTAAATTGGTGGGAACCAGCCCATACTGATTTGTGTACGTATATATTGCGGACAAACAAAAATAGACAGTTTTCCGTTGCATACAAAGTGCAAAGATGGACAAGGTTGCCACAACCAGTAATAAACTGTAAGGCACTGTAGTATACAGTATCCAGTTTGTCCATGAAGTGTCGGGTGCATTCATAAATAGCAAGTCTCAATAATCAAGCAAGGTCATGAAAGTGGTTAGAATCTAACGTTTCCTAACTTGTAGAGAAAAACGGGATATTTTCCTGAAGAAAAAAAAAACAATTACATTTTAAGTTAGTCACATGTTTTTGTATGTGTGATTTAAGAGACAAGTTCTCATCAATAACAATCCCCAAGTACTTACAGTATATGTTGTGACTATTTCAAGTTCAACCCTACGAGCAGTTGATATTTTTTGAATGTTTAATGTCAGTCATTTGCCATTTGAAAATAACATCACCTTAGGTTTCTCTGCATTTAGCACTAGTCCAGAGGTCTGCAAACCAAAACGTTGAAAGAGCCATATTGGACTAAAAATACAAAAAAACGAATCTGTCTGGAGCGCAAAAAATGAAAAAGTCTTATATAAGTCCTATAATGAAGGCAACACATGACATAAGTGTCTATATTAGCTATATTAGCCTACTATCAAAATGACTGTGTGTCGCAGGCTGAAGCAAATCTTCATTGACAGAAATGTTGAAACGTAATAATTATTCTACACATTTTTACAACATTAGAAACCATTAGTAAATCAGAGGCTACTCGGAAGGTGAGATAACTCCCGGAAATTACTGGCTTTTAATGGCCAAAGGTGTAGATGTGTGTGTTGAAGTTAAAGGAAACGGCAGGCTGTCTTCTTTGAATAGATTTATTACAATCTTTGGCAAGCTAGGTAATGTTTGCTGTGGTCTGGAACAACATGGCACACAAACAACTATCAGACATGTGTTATATACAAAGAGGATAAAAGTAAAGGATATTAAACGGGCTCAAATATACCTACAAGTGAGGCATAATGATGCAATATGTACATACAGCTAGTCTAAATAGCATGTTAGCGTTGATTAGCTTGCAGTCATGCGCTGACCAATTATGGCTGATTAGCACTCCAACAAGTCAATAACAGCAACAAAGCGCACCTTTGTGCATTCACGCACAGCATGAAACTTTTGGTGGACAAAATGAGACAAAGAAGGGGTGGAAGATTTGACATGTAAACAAACTGTTGCCTCACAGTCCACACTATGGTGGGTTCAAGAACCGCCGGAATTAGTAGGACAAAATAATGTTCACCAAATACTCTCATCAGTAAAGCATACACACAAACATATTAAACGGGGATTTCTAACAATTGGGAAGGTTTGTGTCACGTTTGTCCTCAAACAAAAAACATACTAAATCAAAAACATTATTTTTCCCCCATCTTATTTCCATTTTCAAGCCTTTTTAAAAAATGCTCCAGGGAGCCACTAGGGCGGCACTAAAGAGCCGCCGGTTGCTGACCCCCGCACTAGTCTAAAGTGAGCCAGCTGGAACTGAACAACATCAAAAGCAGACTGCATGAGCTCACAGGTTTGCGCTACTGCGGGGGACGAACAATATGTGACCGCGTAATCCACATTAAAATGGAACGCAGCATCCGACACATTATCACAGATTATTTACATAGATAGAAAACTATCAAACCATATGGAACCCTGTTCAATATAGGGAGGAAAGACGAGGAGGACCCAGCAAACTTGACACATTGGGTTCTATCGAACAGGTCGTTAGAAAACCACTTTACAGCATGCTGAGATAGGCCAATCGTGTCCGGTATGTCTGCCAAAATGATACGGTCGATCGTATGAATGCTTTTGAAAGGTCAATAAATAAAGCCGCACAATATTTTTTACAATCCAATGCCTCAATACTGTCATTCACAACTTTAATAGCAGTGGTTATGGTGCTATGTCTCTTTCTTAAATCTGATTGATGTTGAGGAAGCAGGCCATAGGTGTCTAATAATTATTTAAGTTGTTCACTAACAACCTTTTAAGAACCCTTGCTTTAGTGGTCAGTAGCCTCTGTTTTATTGGAAGTCAGGGTGCTGCGGTATCAGGTTAAGCTGTAGTAATTTGTTGTGATTTGCAGAAATCCCTTTTTGGATTGAGGTTGAGCATACCTTGGCTGTGTGAGCATTAAAACTATAGTCCTTTTTAGGCCTTCAGGCTGTTTATTTAAGACATCGGTGTCAAACGTACGGCCCGCGGGCCGGATCAGGCCAGTGGACAGGTTCTATCCGGCCCGCGGGATGAGTTTGCTAAGTATAAAAATGAGCCGGAATTTTTGAATGAAAGAAGCTGCTGTTCTAAATGTGTCCACTAGATGTCGCAATAGCAATTCTTTGTAGATTATGCTACATATGTAAAAAAATAAAATAAACCACATGTTAGTGCACCAGTCGAGGAAAATGAGCAAACTACATAAATAACATCCTGTAATTTGATTTTGATATTTTTTTTTATCTTGATAGATGAAAATTAACACCAATGAGTTGACTGATGAACATTATCACATAATGTATTCAGAAAGTACAAATAACGATAGAATACTATTAACCGCAACATGTAAGTATAAAAATAAACCCAACAACATTATGATTTGCAACAAGAAACAATTTTCTGCAAGTAAAAAACATGATTTACAAGTATTGTAAAGCCATACATTATGCCCCATGTAGAGCACATACCATTGATCTGTTCATAATGAGTACTTTTCTTAAACTATATGATATAATCCAATACAGTAGCCTTCAAGTTATGTTTATGGCCTCACAAAGGGCTCTACCTGCAAATATACAGAGTCTGTTTTCACTCAGAGATGGTCCACATGAACTCAGGGGTGTCCTGAAATTCAAACATAACATTGTGAATTCCACATTCAAATGTGAAACTATGGGACAATGTGAGCGGAAAAATTAAACTGTCTTCTAGCTTAAGAGTGTTCAACCTTGCGGTAAAAAATGTGTTGTTGGGAAACTATCAAAAACATGAATAGTTGTTTGGACTATCTCAACTGTGGGACACAGGTGCAAAAGAACTCACTGTGGAATAATAATAATAATAATAATAATACATTGTATTTAGTATAGCGCTTTTCATAGCACTCAAAGATGCTTTACAGGAAAAAAAGTTAAAATATTAAACAGATTAAAGTAATAATATAAAATACAGGGACATAACATATGTATAAGGGACATAACACACCAGACAAGGCTTCAGAAGACGAAAGATACCCAGGCAAGATGGAGCTAATCTAAGCTCAGTGCTATTGACAAAGTGTTTTCCAGCAATGTTATTCTTGTTCTGAAATTGTCATGTATCCATCAAATCTGCTGTTGAAACTTGGACTATATAACCAACATATAAGTTGATTGTAAATTAGAGGTGGGACATGGATAAGCATTCTTGCTTTTTTTCCCCGTATCCCTTTTCGGTGTGTGCCGTTGCATGAATGTCAAATTACAAAGAGTGATAAAGTGTTACTATATATGTCTTCTGGAATAAATACATTCATTCATTCATTCATTCCTTGTTCTATTTTTAAACAAAGAAAACAATCTGAAGTTGTCTTTATTTTTAAGTTATCGTGCCGTGATTTTTACCAGTCCGGCCCACTTGGGAGTAGATTTTTCTCCTAAAATGAGTTTGACACCCCTGATTTAAGACAATAGCGATGTGGCAGCACATCTTCCTGACTAGAAGATGTTTTAAATAGTAAAAAAAATGCTTCCTATACACACGTGAGACTATCCTTCAGATGGGAAGTCTTATTATTCCTGTTGCTGAGGAGGGTCATTGTTGCATGTGTGTGTGTGTTGCGTTGTGCGTGGGGGCCCATAGCTGCACTGACGTCACTCCTCCCCCCACATGCAGTATAATAATCAGTCTTTTGACTGTGACATCTTACACAACAAATGGATTGGCTTAAAAACCCCAAAACAAAAACAAAAAAAACATGGGTAATTAAAATAATACAATAGAAAGTACTTTATTGATCCTGGGGGGAAATTCAGCACCACAGTTCGCTCACAATAAACAATAAACACTTAGGTATTTTTTTACATGTGAATAACATAAATACAGTCTATTATACAGCATTATTCACATGTGAATAACATAAATACAGTCTATTCTACAGCATTATTCACATGTGAATAATGTAAATACAGTCTATTATACAGCATTATTCACATGTGAATAATATAAATACAGTCTGTTCTACAGCATTATTCACATGTGAATAACATAAATGCAGTCTATTATACAGCATTATTCACATTTGAATAATATAAATACAGTCTATTATACAGCATTATTCACACGTGAATAACATAAATACAGTCTATTATACAGAATTATTCACATGTGAATAACATAAATACAGTCTATTCTACAGCATTATTCACATGTGAATAACATAAATACAGTCTATTATACAGCATTATTCACATGTGAATAATATAAATACAGTCTATTATACAGCATTGTTCACATGTGAATAACATAAATACAGTCTATTATACAGCATTATTCACATGTGAATAATATAAATACAGTCTATTATACAGCATTATTCACATGTGAATAATATAAATACAGTCTATTATACAGCATTATTCACATGTGAATAATATAAATACAGTCTATTCTACAGCATTATTCACATGTGAATAGTATAAATGCAGTCTATCATACAGCATTATTCACATGTGAATAACATAAATCCAGTCTATTCTACAGCATTATTCACATGTGAATAATATAAATGCAGTATTATAAAGCATTATTCACATGTGAATAATATAAATACAGTCTATTCTACAGCATTATTCACATGTGAATAATATAAATAGTCTATTATACAGCATTATTCACATTTGAATAATATAAATAAGGTCTATTATACAGCATTATTCACATGTGAATAATATAAATACAGTCTTATACAGCATTATTCACATGTGAATAACATAAATATAGTCTATTCTACAGCATTATTCACATGTGAATAATATAAATACAGTCTATTATACAGCATTATTCACATGTGAATAATATAAATACAGTCTTATACAGCATTATTCACATGTGAATAACATAAATATAGTCTATTCTACAGCATTATTCACATGTAAATAATATAAATACAGTCTATTATACAGCATTATTCACATGTTAATAATATAAATACAGTATTATACAGCATTATTCACATGTGAATAACATAAATATAGTCTATTCTACAGCATAATTCACATGTGAATAATGTAAATACAGTCTAATATACAGCATTATTCACATGTGAATAATATAAATACAGTCTATTCTACAGCATTATTCACATGTGAATAATATAAATACAGTCTATTATACAGCATTATTCACATGTGAATAATATAAATACAGTCTATTATACAGAATTATTCACATGTGAATAATATAAATAGTCTAAAAGTACTTATTGGATTTGGCAATGTCATTTTCACATATAACTTATCACGTTTTGATCTAATAGTTGCACTTTATGGATGCTTTGTTTTATGGTTGATGCACAGTCAATAAACAAACACGTGTGTTTTACAGAAGCAGCACATAGGAAAGAATGTTCTTCGCACAGTTGGATGGTGGCCCATGCAGTAGCGGTGACACGGCCTCCAAAGGTGAACAATCAAATCCCATGTTCAGATCTTCACTGGAGGTGAGAACACACATCTCATGGTGCACGTTCAAGGGCGGCGGGGG
>NC_084737.1:71987718-72042718 GCF_033978785.1 Entelurus aequoreus
ATACAGGTTTTAGTCATGTCGCATTGTTTTTCAAATTATTTAGAACAAGTGGTAATAATACCTGAATGTTATTTGCAGGGTCATGCATTAAAAAAATAATAATAATAACAATAATTAGCTTTATTGTCTCCGAGGAGAAATTTGTCTTGGACATCAAGACATAGCGTTTGACATACATATATACATACATACATACACACACACATATATATATATATAAATATATAAATATATATATACATACAGTTCATCAAATAAGTAAACACAATATTGTCACATTTTAATGTAAATAATACAAACCTTCTATAAATGGGAATTTATTTTTTTAACACATTTTTTTTTAGTGTCACGCCCGGTGAGTGTATTGTTTTCTTTTTTGGTTATTTATTTATTTTTTTCCCCAAATATCACCGTGCGTAAAATAACGCGCACGTCACATTTGACATAGCAGGAAAAAAAAATACAGTGGCAAAATTCCAAGGCAAAAAAAAAAAAAAAATGCAGCTAATATATGCTAATTGATGCTGATTATTATTGATTAATGATCACCCTTCTTTTATTTCACTTCCACTCGTGCGTGGGGGGGGGGAAACCACACAAAAAAAAACCCACCCCGTGGCAATTTCTGTCCAATATGCTTGGGACATGTTTGATGAGGGCTGCGAATCAATGACCACATGCCGACACTTAATTGCTGCAAATTACAATATATTAAAATGTGCTTACAATAGTTTTTTTGTTGCTTAAATATCCTTTAAAAAAAAAAAAAATACTATAATGAAAATAATCAGACGAATATATTAATTAATGATAATTGTTTATGCGGTGTGTGTGTGTGCGCGTCTGCAGGCCTGATGTAAACAAAACGCGCATGTTGTGATTAGTGCGCGCCTTCCAGCCCGACTGCAGTCGCTCCATCATCACGGATCTTTAATAGGCTCCAACACAGAGCCGCCTTTATTTAGCCAAAAAAAAAAAAAAAAAAAAAAAACCCCAGACGGAAACCATTCCCATATGACCTGGAGGCTGCAGAGGGCCCATGCGTGATGCAGGCTCCATGTGGCGCACTCGGGTTAAACGTGCATTACGCTAATACAACACGTCACAATATTGCAAAATTAATTAAAACGATATGCATTAAAATAGGTACAATAATATCACATTTATGGGATTTTGGCTTGCACATGCACGGTGTTGTTTTTTTTCCTTCTCTCCTTGCAGGTGCAAAGTCATGCATGCACTTAATTTGTTTTTGCAGCTTATAAAACAAACCCCTGCAATGTATTAATTTTTTTGCCTGCACACAGAAATAACCCATGCAATATATTTATGTGCACTTTTGGACATCTGAGGAAGAATCCATCAATAATAAACTTTTATCCCCCCCCAACCCCCTTATTGTCAAGCAATCTGCAAAAAAAAAAAAATAATAGGGAAAAAAAAAAAAGGGCGTTAATAAAATGGTTAAATGCACATATGGGTGATAATAGTGAGTCCTTACCTCGGCTGCAGAGAAAGGCGCGCAAATGCGAGTGGGCGCTGGCATGCGCGCAGGAGCGGTGCTGGGTGGGCTGGGAGCTGGGGGGAAGGCAGAAGGGGGGGCGGGGGGGGGAGGGACGAAGGTGAGACTGCGAGGAGAGAGCAGCGTGAGGAGGAGGAGGAGGAGGAGAGGAGGAGGGGAAGAGATAAGTGATCTAAAGGGGAGACGATAGGACAAGGGGGGGGGGGAAGAAAAAAAAAAAAAAAAAAGAAAAAAAAGTGATGATGATGAATACATTGGAAAGTTTTTTGGCCCCGGCGAGGGTGTCAGCTCGAATGGGCTGGTGCGCATGTGCGAAGGTGTCCGAACTGACAATGCTGGTGAGATGAAGATAGTGTTGTTGCTGCTTCTGGGCTCACGGAGGACGACGAGAGGAATCTACAAGGCGACACGATGAGGTCCAAGGCGAGGGCGAGAAAACTGGCTAAAAGTAGGTGCTGCGTTTCAGTTGCGTTTTTTTTCTTTTTTCTTTCCCTCCTCTCTCCTTCCTTCTCCTTGCCCGGCTTCCTAAAAGTCGCACTGCTTCTTCTCCTTCTTTTTACCCCACCAAAAAGAAAAAGTATTTTTGTCATTTTGTCGTGTCGGATATAAGAGAAAAGAGGAGGGGGGGGGGGGGGGGGGAACATTTTTTGGTTTGCACGGATAACTTTTTTTTGCGCCTTGTTTGTGCGCGCTTTGCTTCCGTGCGTAAAAACAAAAAAAGTTTCCCCGATGAGAAAGCGACGCGAACCTATCCCTCTTTTTTCATCTTTAATTTTTTTCTTTAAACATCGCCATGTTTGGAGGTTTTGTTTTGGAATTACGGACATGTACAATAACTTCTTTTTTTTTATTTTATTTTTTTTTACTTTGAAATAAAGTCTGGTGAAATCACGTTGCCTGCTCGCGTAATAGTGGGCGCTGCACCCCCCCCCCCCCCCTCACACACACACACACACACACATGCGTGCATACTTACAGCAGCATGCTTTGCTTCTTCAGACGGGCTTTAAAAAAAAAAAAAATCTGAAAAAAAACAATACATATTATCCATTTTTAATAATTGGATTGCATGCACGAAGATCCCCCCCCCCCGCCCACATATTTAAAAAAAAAAAAAAAAAAAAAAAAAAAAACCCGAGGGGGTGGAGGGTGTCCCCTCAAAAAGAGTGTCAATCAATAAGTGCAAAAAGCAGACGCAAACGTGCACTTTTTTTGCGTCACATTTGGAAAGTGTGCGCTCTTGGTGCACGTTTGCTTTTATTAGTTATTGCTGATGGTTGGTGTGTTTTAATTTGAATATAAATAACTATTCATATATATTTCACGTTCAGTTAATTTCATCATTAAGAAGATGATGACCTCATGATGGCGACGAGTGGCCTAATGACAGCTGTGCTATTTTTTTTATATGCTTCCCAATTTTTTTTAAATCATTCCATCCGAACCATCCATTAATTTGTACAACTTTGTCATATATTCTGTTATTATTTAGATGATTGGTATTATTGTTATTATTTGCAAGCTTTTATGACTGATGTGCAAAACCTCTTGAATTTAACCACAGCAGTCATTCAATTTAATAATATTTTATTAAAATTGTAGTTAACTTTTTCTTTTTTTTTTTTTTTTTTGGAGATACATTTAAAAAATATATTTGAAATGCTTTTATATGAATAAAATTTAGCATTAACTGTTGCATTTGCAGTGGTAATTTACTACACTCCTAAAGTCATCATTTTGCTGTAATTGTCTATACCAGGAGATGTTTTTTTTTTTTGGTTTATAAGTTTCAAGCCCCCAAAAAAGAAAGAAATGAAAGCAAAAAAAAAGGGGCAAAAGGGGGCTAATTGCTCTGCTTAGTACATAATTGCTTAAACGTGTCGAGCAGCCTGCTTCTTGCCAGCAGTTGCACTTGGTCCTGATCTCTAAACAGCCCGAGTTGATAGTCTGTTGATCCTGGTGCTAATGAACACAAATACCTGGCTTTGGAGCACTGACCTGAGATCAGTTGCACACATCACATTGAGTGCATGAAGGACAAAATGACAAAAATCCAAATGATGCAAACTTTTGAATGGGGACGTGGGAAATAGTCAGCTGTGTGTGTGTGTGTGTGTGCGTGTGTGCGTGTGTGTGTGTGTGTGTGTGTGTGTGTGTGTGTGTGTGTGTGTGTGTGTGTGTGTGTGTGTGTGTGTGTGTGTGTGTGTTATGTTGTCGCTGCAGCTGCCACATGATTTTATTTTCTAAATTCCCTATTTTGTTTTTTCCCCTCATTGAACACACACTTGCACATTCATGCAAAACTAAAGGCCGCGATCCCTTGGTAACGTGTGGCACATATTGCATGTGTGTGTGTGTGTGTGTGTGTGTGTGTGTGTGTGTGTGTGTGTGTGTGTGTGTGTGTGTTGAGATGGAGGCTCATGTTGTGCAGAGCCTTGCCTTCCTTTACGACATGTTTTTTTGGTGCCCTGTGCAGAATATAGGCGACCTCCAGTCAAGAAGAGGAAACATTAGTAATAATTTTGTTTCAAGTGCATTTAATATTCCTGTTTTTTTTTTTGCATTTACTGTTTATTATGATGATTTCTAATTTCACCTTTTAAATACAATCTGATTGAACAGTGGAAGGCCACATTTTTAGTTATTTAAATTAGTTCCACGTGTCATTTAAATGTATTAACTATACGTTTTTTCTTGCCCTGATGTGGGATCTGAGCCGAGGATGTCGTTGTGGCTTGTGCAGCCCTTTGAGACACTTGTGATTTTGGGCTATATAAATACACTTTGATTGATTGAACTTGCATATTCAGTTATATCATGTTTATGGCAGTCGTGCAATTGTTTTAATTGCAATATTTAAATTGACCCATTGACACTGCTGTGTGTGTATCTTGAATTTGATTTTATTTTTCCCCACACACATGCACACACACTTGCAATAATTACCATGTAACAGTTTTCCTCCACGTGAAGACCCAGGAAGGTGTTCAATGGTTCTGGCCACAATTTAACACACGTTATTGATTATCAATAGCTGCTTTGTTGCTGCAGCTTGTCTGCACCATTAATTAAGAAAAAAAAAAAAAGATGTGTTTTCTCTGTGTGTACTGAATGTGCACAAAAATCCTGCTTTTAACGCATTGCTTTTTAAAAAAAATCTTTACATGCTATGACCAGATTGATCTTTAAGTGTAGACGTTATAAGGTTTCGTGTTAGATGAGCCTGCAGTCATGAACTGCCTTTATAAGCACTTGATGATTGTTTTGACGGATGTAATAAGTCTCAACACTAAAACAACCTCTGCCCTCCGCCGCTGCGTGTGCATGCTCCCATCTCTCCCTGCTCGGCCAAACGTGCACACATTGTTGAAAGGAGCCAAATTTGGCCTGTTTTGTGTCCTTAATGTTACAACTTATTTAATCAGCGTGTGGTCGTCTGCATCACAGTGTTGGATTTCACCGGTTTTGACGTCAAAATGAGAACGGAAAGCAATGTAACATGTTGTCGAGACACGGCCGCATGCGTGTTTGTACTCTTTGTCAACAATGCGCAGTTCTAGCCATGGTGTTGCATGCCAACAAAAACACACAGGCTCTCTTTAATATGCAATCACGTTCTTCTCATTTATTATCCTGCATTACCAAAACAGTTATGCCTTTAGTCCAGGGGTGTCAAACGTACGGCCCGCGGGGTGAGTTCGCTAAGTATAAAAATGAGCCAAAATTTTGGAGTGAAAGAAACTGCTGTTCTAGATGTGTCCACTATATGTCACAATAGCAATTATTTGTATCTTTGTAGATGATGCTACACATGTACAAAAAAATAAACCACATGATGTTAATGCACACTACATAAATAACATCCTGTAATTTGATTTTGATATTTTTTGTCTTGATAGATTGAAAATGAACACCAATGAGTTGACTGATGAACATTATCCCATCATTTATTCAGAAAGTATAAATAATGACAAATAAAGGTAGAATGCTATTAACCGTAACATGTAAGTATAAAAAGAAACCCAACAACATTATGATTTGCAACAAGAAACAATTTTCTGCAAGTACAAATATGATTTACAAGTATTGTAAAGCCATATAGAGCACATACCAATGATCTGTTCATAATGAGTACTTTTCTTAAACTACATGATATTATCCAATACAGTAGTAGCCTTCAAGTTATGTTTAAGGCCTCACAAAGGGCTCTACCTGCAAATATACAGAGTCTGTTTTCACTCAGAGATGGTCCACATGACCTCGGGGGTGTCCTGAAATTCAAACATAACATTGTGAAATAACATCCTGTAATTTGATTTTGATATTATTTTTTTATCTTGATAGATTGAAAATTAACACCAATGAGTTGACTGATGAACTTTATCACATCATTTATTCAGAGAGTATAAATAACGACAAATAAAGGTAGAATACTATTAACCGCAAAATGTAAATGTAAACAAAAAAAACAACGTTATGATTTATACATTTTCAGAATGTGCTTGTTCTATTTTTAAACTAAAAAAAACAATCTGACGTTGTCTTTATTTTTATGTTATCGTGCCGTGATTTTACCAGTCTGGCCCACTTGGGAGTAGATTTTTCTCCATGTGGCCCCCGATCTAAAATGAGTTTGACAACCCTGCTTCAGGCTAATTAAAGTTTGCAGCATCAGGCCTTTTGTTTTGTACATTTTGTGGTGTAGGTTCCGCACATGTAAAGTTGTGCCCAGTGCGGGCTTACATACAGTCGACTTCCCAATTTTATATTTTCCAGGTCAGCTCCATAAAAGCGCCTTCTCTGCATGCACAATCATAATATTTTGATCTGGTGCATTGATATTAAACCTTCCAATGATTTTGCCACTTTGTAACTTGTCAAAGGGGGACTTTTTTTTTTTTTTTTAATATATTTTGTTTTATTCCTTCAAATTGAGTAAAGTTATACTGTCGCGCTTCCAGTAAGTCCAACGTCAAGCGTGTGTCTGGTTCTGTAGCACATGGTCTTCATTTGACTCATAAAACGATACGCATACAGATGAATGTCTTTATGTAACTATAACTTCAGATTGAAAGAGCAGACTTTTAAAGCGAATGTGCAGGTCTCATTTCTTTATGCCTGTCTGAAGGTCTCCTTTAAACTTGGTTTGAATTAGAGAAAAAGTAAATACTGCATAGGATGACTCACCTGACTATCTTCATTCATTAGAATAGGTTATGTTTTTTGTCACTTTTACGACTCTCTTACTCATACAGTTAACATTGTTTGTCTCCGTGCAGGAAAATACTTCCATAGTGATTCAGTCACTCTTGTCTTAATGGTGCTTCTGCCCAGGACAGGTCTCTAAACTGGTCACACATGTACCATTAAATGTTTAAAAAAAAAAAACAGAATATAAGACATTACATTCATGTCTGAACAAGAAGCAGGGCCGAAAACAGATCCAAAAACACATTATCAATAATTATGCCTTAAAGGGAATCTATGTGATTTTAACTCACATTTAAAACACTTCCTTGAGGTCTACATAATATGTATTGGATATGCTTTGGTGTAAATGTTTGCGTAAATTTTGCTGCGTTATCACATTTACAACCCGCAACACGTGTGTTTATGGCGGCGTTCCCCAAATTACAAATGAAATCACGCCCCGCTCTCTCCAAAAGTATCAAAATGTATCTTTTGAAAATGTCCAAATACGTTGCCGCAATGTTTTCCCCAGACAGGGTCGAAAATGAACTTTATAGAGGTTATATATAGGGATGTCCGATAATGGCTTTTTTGCCAAAATCTGATATTCCGATATTGTCCAACTCTTAATTACCGATACCGATATCAACCGATACCGATATATACAGTCATGGAATTAACACATTATTACGCCTAATTTGGACAACCAGGTATGGTGAAGATAAGGTCCTTTTAAAAAATATTAATAAAATAAGATACATAAATTAAAAACATTTTCTTGAATAAAAAAGAAAGTAAAACAATAAAAATACAGTTACATAGAAACTAGTAATTAATGAAAATGAGTAAAATTAACTGTTAAAGGTTAGTACTATTAGTGGACCAGCAGCACGCACAATCATGTGTGCTTACGGACTGTATCCCTTGCAGACTGTATTGATATATATTGATATATAATGTAGGAACCAGAATATTAATAACAGAAAGAAACAACCCTTTTGTGTGAATGAGTGTAAATGGGGGAGGGAGGTTTTTTTGGGTTGGTGCACTAATTGTAAGTGTATCTTGTGTTTTTTATGTTGATTTAATTTAAAAAAAATTTAAAAAAATAATAAATAAAAACGATACCGATAATAAAAAAAAAACGATACCGATAATTTCCGATATTACATTTTAAAGCATTTATCGGCCGATAACAGACATCTCTAGTTATATAGATTCACCCAGTCACAACATAAGGTATACCTGCACACGCTCTAATCGATACATTCATGTTACAGCACACCGGTGTTATTATGCGCATGCCAAGATTGGATACAAACGACCCTTTATTATACCTCATACAGAGCTACTTCCCCTCTGACTGCCAAGCGAGCATGTCCACCTCAGTGTGATGTCACAACGTCGCCAGACTGCAAAACCCTGCGGACAGAGGCATCTGAAACTGCATGCAAACTCACGTCCAGATGCATGCGTTTTATAATTTGATGCTTTGGCATAGTTTAACACGAGTATCGAACATTGTAACAACATGTGTAAGTCAGAACAGACGAATATCACCATAGCTCCCCTTTAAATTAAAAATAGTTTTTACTCGCGTAGACATTGTGCAACAGTGTTAAACGTTTAGTCTCATGTCAACAAATGTGTCAAACATATATTGATCAAAGAGTAAAAATGCATTTCTTTCAATGTGCATCATAACAGAACGGGTAATATTTTAAAAAATAGATAGATGTTGATAGTCCAACTCATACTGAGTGGTATACACAAGCTATGGAGATGATATCAGTAGAACAAAACTGCATTGAGTCTGGATAACAATGAGTCATACACTACCGTTCAGAAGTTTGGGGTCACATTGAAATGTCCTTATTTTTGAAGGAAAAGCACTGTACTTTTCAATGAAGATAACTTTAAACTAGTCTTAACTTTAAAGAAATACACTCTATACATTGCTAATGTGGTAAATTACTATTCTAGCTGCAAATGTCTGGTGTTTGGTGCAATATCTACATAGGTGTATAGAGGCCCATTTCCAGCAACTATCACTCCAGTGTTCTAATGGTACAATGTGTTTGCTCATTGGCTCAGAAGGCTAATTGATGATTAGAAAACCCTTGTGCAATCATGTTCACACATCTGAAAACAGTTTAGCTCGTTACAGAAGCTACACAACTGACCTTCCTTTGAGCAGATTGAGTTTCTGGAGCATCACATTTGTGGGGCCAATTAAACCCTCAAAATGGCCAGAAAAAGAGAACTTTCATCTGAAACTGGACAGTCTATTCTTGTTCTTAGAAATGAAGGCTATTCCACAAAATTGTTTGGGTGACCCCAAACTTTTGAACGGTAGTGTATATTGCAATATGGGATCCATTGTTTAAATTTGTTTTAACTATTAAAGGAACCTAAAATATGACTTATTATGTCTTTGTGGAAAATATTGGACACAATGTGTTGCCAAGCTTATGAGATGTGATGCAAGTGTCATTCATTTTTTAATTTTTTTTTTTTTATATATATATATATAAATGGCTGTAATGATAATGTCAATGAGGGATTTCTAATCGCTGCTATGTTGGAATTTTTATTAATATTGATACTGTTGTTGATATTATTCAATTTTGTTTGACTACTTTTGGATTGTTTTGTGTCATGTAGGGCTGCAACAACTAATCGATTAAATCGATTAAAATCGATTATAAAAATAGTTGGCGATTAATTTAGTCATCGATTCGTTGGATCTATGCTATGCGCATGCGCAGAGGCTCCTTTTTTTATTTATTTTTTAAAAAATTTTTAATAAACCTTTATTTATAAACTGCAACATTTACAAACAACTGAGAAACAATAATCAAAATAAGTATGGTGCCAGTATATATTTATTATTTCTACCTGTAGGTGTCATTAAGAGTTAAGAGTTTCCGTGGTCTAAGGCAGTGGTCCCCAACCTTTGTTGCACCACGGACCAGTTTAATGTAGGCATTACTTTCAAGGACCGGCTTTCCACTTGTGCCAGATTAATACAGCAAAAATAAGTGCATGAAAAATACAACTCGCTATAACGCTGAATTGGTGGGAGCCCTGGACTTGTTTCTTTGCAATGAGATGCAAATGGAAATCAGCCTTTGGCTACAATCTGTCACATTTATATTTCATATGTTCCTTAATGTGCATTGTATCATGTCACAAAGGTATACCAAATATAACAAATGGAAAATTCCTAAGAGGAGATTTATTGTACCTTTATAAACAAGCTTATTGGTATGTCTCTTGGGACAGGCGAAAGTTAAGTCGGAGAAAATGCAGTTTTTTATAAATTATTTAATGTTTCTCTGCGGCCCGGTAGCAAATGCGTCACGGACTGGTACCGGTCCACGGACTGGTGGTTGGGGACCACAGGTCTAAGGGACTCTTCATTCCAAAGCTTTCTTTTTAAGGACTTGAGGCAACGATAGGTTTTAACACAGTGGTTCTTAACACTGATTTGCAGGTGTGTCATTTGTTGTGAGTTCCTGCACTGTGTTGGTTTTGTTCTTTGAACAAGGTGATGTTCATGCATGGTTCATTTTGTGCATCGGTAAAGAAAACATATAACTTTGTCTTGAATTTGAAAAAATATATATATTTTTCACTAAAGAAGGGTTCGGTGAATGCGCATATGAAACTGGTGGGGTTCGGTACCTCCAACAAGGTTAAGAACCACTGTTTTAACATCAATAAATCATAAACCGCGAAATGACTTGTTGCTGGCTAAAGTGTGAGTCCGTGGATCTAAAACCAGGTGACTTAGGTCTGTGTTGCACAGTTGTTGGAGGTCCTGCCATTGATGGGTGGGCACTTCATCCTGCACACACTCCTCTTTCAGTTGCATATTCAGTGAACATACAACAAATACCATGAAGCATTAAGCTCTTGCACATGGCTCCAAATCCCATTCATTCCACTGATACGCTGACCTCCCATTATCCCGTTGGCAAATATTCCTCTTTCCTGCCTTTGCTCCATGACCTCATTCGCCGTGTTTGTGAAAACATCATTTGGCAGTTTCAGATATACTCCTAATGTTTTCTTTTGTAGTAGCCCCCTCTCCCGCTCCCCCTTTTTACCCGTGTACCCTTAAGCCAACAAAGGGGGTCTGTTTTTTGTTTAAAAATAACTAAAGGCGTTTTTTTTTCTCCAGAAAAATAGGATGCAATTTAATTTGCGGCTGAAGAAGAAGACTCTTAGGCAGGGGTGTCCAAAGTGCGGCCCAGGGGGCCATTTGCGGCCCGCAGGTCATTTTTTAACGGCCCCACAGCACATTCTAAAAATATGATGAAAAAAAAATAAAAAACATAAAAAGTGTTATAAAAGAGCAAACAGGTGAAATGTAACAAGAAAATGTTGCATTATTTACTCTAATGAGAAAAAGCTGCAATGCAGGCTGTTTATTTCTTTAAAAAATAATAATGAATCAAAATCAATGTCATTAATAATTATTGACCTATTCAAGGCTCCATTTACTTCACATTAAATATTCCACTTTGAGATATTTGGGGGGGAAAATGTTGCATATTTTTTGGTTGCCATTTATAAAACAAAGTTTTTTAAAGAAGGGCCTAACGAACAAACACAAAACATAAACAACAATAAAACTTATAATTGACGGATAGATCTGAAGTTGATCTTGAGACTATTGTGGAAAAAGTTTTAAAAAATGTTGGATTTATTTTTTTAAACTTTACTGAGCAGTACCCTGTTGGATCCCCAATCATTTTAGTGGGACTTTTTTTTTTTTTTAAGTGTCATTGCTCAAAAAAATAATGAATTAAAATCAATGTTGTTATGAGTTATTGACCTTTTTAAGACTCCAATTATTATATAATCTCAAATATTCCACTTTAAAATTTTATTGGGGGAAAATATTGCATATTTTGTGTTTTTTTTCCATTAAAAAAACACGGTTTTCCTTGACAAAAATGGCATACAACTTAAATCTTTAAACGTGTTATATTGACAGATAGACCTAATGTTGATCTAGAGATGTAAACCTTGAATAATAATAATAATAATAATACAAAATAATGACACATTTGTATTTTTTTTTTGACCAAAACCTTTTGGGGTCCCTGGGATCAAGTCTGAGTGGAGGCCTAAATGTATCTTTTTTATACATACATTGTATTGGTTTTTAAAATAAAAAATATCAAAATGTCCCCCACTTGCTTTGATTTTTTAGTGTGCGGCCCTCAGTGGAAAAAGTTTGGACACCCCTGCTCTTAGGGCTAAGGATACTCCACCAACATGCGTGTCGTTTCTACGCAAAATACCTCATCTTCACTCTCAAGGCGTGCTGATTAACGCCAAATTGTTATCTCCCTCAGGCGCTCTCTCTCCTGGTTCTGTCTGGCGTGAGTTTTGCACCACCCACTGTTAAGCGGTGCATGCTGTTTGTCAGACGAGGGGTGAATGTATGGAGTCCTAATGAGCTTGTTGTAGCAGCCCTCATGATTCCCTCCACGTCGTGGTATCCCGGGGATTGCTCAGCATTGTGACTAGTCTTATCTGGGTCTAATCCCGATTTGTTTGGTATTAGCCAGGTCACTTTCCCCCTCTTTCGCCTATTTTTTTTTTTTTCCTTGTATTTCTTCATTTGTCCTGACTCGGCTCTTTTTATTTGATCCTCAAAGTCCTGCCCCCGGTGCCACCTTCTTTACTTCTCCAAAATGTCCGTGTACGTTGACTTTTTCTCTTCTTTTAAGTCGCTCAAGCAATTTCGAGCAACCTTTGTGGTGGTTGCCGTTAAATGAATGAAGAACTTGCACATTCAGGACCAATGAAAAAATAGTAGTGCTTTGTGGGTTATTTAAATTATTAAAGTTAAAGTTAAAGTACCAATGATAGTCTCACACACACACTAAGTGTGGTGAAGTTTGTCCTCTGCATTTGACCCATTCCCTTGTTCACCCCCTGGGAGGTGAGGGGAGCAGTGAGCAGCAGCAGTGGCCACGCCTGGGAATCATTTTTGGTGATTTAACCCCAAATTCCAACCCTTGATGCTGAGTGCCAAGCAGGGAGGTAATGGGTCCAATTTTTATAGTCTTTGGTATGACTCGGCCGGGGTTTGAACTCACGACCTACCGATCTCAGGGCGGACACTCTAACCACTAGGCCACTGAGCAGGTGGTTGTTTACCAACAGTTCAATCTAGAAATGACAAAAATAAAGATGCATGCTGCAGTCTTGGTTCTGCAGTTAAACTCCACATTCTCCACTTGGCTCCTACTGCCCTCAGTCTCTTCCTGGATACAATTTGTCTACTTACTGTGTTTAACACTACAGGCGGGGAAAAATGATCAATTCTTCAATGCATCACAATTGGAACGTGGTATTTTTTCTGAATCGATACACAAACGTCCAAATATAGATTATTTATGTATGTAATAATACAGACGGTTCTAAAGTGCAGATCCTGTGCGGACACACGCGGAGATATATATACATATATATATATATATATATATATATATATATATATAATATATATATATATATATGTGTGTGTGTGTGTATGTATATATATGTATATATGTATGTATATATATATATATATATATATATATATACACTACCGTTCAAAAGTTTGGGGTCACATTGAAATGTCCTTATTTTTGAAGGAAAAGCACTGTACTTTTCAATGAAGATAACTTTAAACTAGTCTTAACTTTAAAGAAATACACTCTATACATTGCTAATGTGGTAAATTACTATTCTAGCTGCAAATATCTGGTTTTTGGTGCAATATCTACATAGGTGTATAGAGGCCCATTTCCAGCAACTATCACTCCAGTGTTCTAATGGTACAATGTGTTTGCTCATATGCTCAGAAGGCTAATTGATGATTAGAAAACCCTTGTGCAATCATGTTCACACATCTGAAAACAGTTTAGCACGTTACAGAAGCTACAAAACTGACCTTCCTTTGAGCAGATTGAGTTTCTGGAGCATCACATTTGTGGGGTCAATTAAACGCTCAAAATGGCCAGAAAAAGAGAACTTTCATCTGAAACTCGACAGTCTATTCTTGTTCTTAGAAATGAAGGCCATTCCACAAAATTGTTTGGGTGACCCCAAACTTTTGAACGGTAGTGTATGTATATATATATATATATATATATATATATATATATATATATATATATATATATATATATATATATATATATATATATATATATATATATATATATATATATATATATATATATATATGTATATATATGTATATATACATATTATTATTTTTTATTTTTTCATACATATATACACACATACATATATATATATTTACATACATACATACATATACATGTATGTATGTATATATACAGTATATACTCCAAATTACTTTGTTCCAGAAGTTTTGAGGTTTGTCTCTGTGCTGTTTGGCATAATGTAAGCGGGATACTTTGTGACATTTGCGCAGAAATGGCTTTCTTCTGGCGACTCGACCATGCAGCCCATTTTTCTTCAAGTGCCTCCTTCTTGTGCATCTTGAAACAGCCACACCACAATTTTTTTAGAGAGTCCTGTATTTCAGCTGAAGTTATTTGTGGATTTTTCTTTGCATCTCCAACAATTTTCCTGGCAGTTGTGGCTGAAATCTTTGCTGGCCTACCTGAATCCCTCATTGTCCACTTCTTAATCAGCGTTTGAACACTGCTGATTGGCATTCTCAATTCTTTAGATATCTTTTCATACCCCTTTTTTGTTTTATGCAGTTCAATTACCTTTTCTCGCAGATCCTTTGACAAATATTTTGCCTTCCCCATGACTCAGAATCCAGAAACATCTGTGCAGCACTGGATGAAAGATGCAATGGTCTGTCAGAAGCCCAGAAACTCACTGACCTTTTATACACACACATTAATTACGAACAAAAATGTCACAGGTGAGGATTGGAACCCTTGATTAGCCATTCAAACCTGTTTGTGTCAACTTCTGTGCATGTTATCAGATCAAAGTCACTGGGGTATCTAAACTTTGGATCAGGGTCATTTGGGTACTTTCTTTTGTCATTTTGATTTAAAAATGTAAACACAGTTGTTTGCCAATAAATAGCTTCACACAACCATTAAGCATGAGTGGAAGAAAGGTTTTTGTGTTATCATTCATATTCTCTGAAAAAAGGCCAAGAAATCATACATTCTCCCAGGGTATGTACACTTATGAGCACAACTGTATATATGTGTGTGTGTGTGTGTGTGTACCCCGCTTTCCGCCCGAATGCAGCTGGGATAGGCTCCAGCACCCCCAGCGACCCCGAATACTGCATACCTCAGCAGCCAAATAAGGAGCCTTCTATACATATTATTAATAATAAAATGTTACAAATGTATGATATACAAAAAATATATATACAACGTAGTAATCAAAAGTGCATAAATAATCAGTTTATAATTGAATCGTTGTAATGAAATAGTTTTTGACCTGTGAGCTTAACCCGAGCTTGTATTTTAAGATGGTCAGCCCTGAGTGCAAGTTCAAAGGATTTTGTGTGTTTATTTCTGGCCTGTGTATGTTAGGCATCATCACCACAACTAGAAATATTTCATCCTGTGAGAATTTGTGAGTCTGCAGTATAGGGAGAATTGTGTTTTCGAAATGGCCAGCGTACGTGTGGACATGTCCACTGTGGCAGTATGGCACGGTTGATGATGTTCATCCTGTCCAGATATGATAAGCAGACAAACTGCTCTCCCCTGGGTCATTGTCTGCACGGGCCCTTAAATAGCCCAGTGTGTCAAGGCAGTGTGGCTCTCAAACTCCCCCGGCCTCCTTCCTCTTTCATCGGGCCGCCAGTTCAAAGTCTTCACTTCTATCTCCCCTCCCGCCTCTTCTTCACTCCGCTTCTCACCGGGTTTCATCATTACGGCAAAGATGTTCTGGCTGTGTCTCATTAAAGCGGATTAGAGACATCTCCACGTCTCACGGGGGCAGAGCGCTTCTCTTCTCCGGTCACCCCTCCTCTCTTCTTTTCTCTCCCCAGATCAGGTTCTTTGATTTGGCCAGATAAAGACCTCTTTCATGTCGACTGGGACGGTTAGCGATTACACTGTCAGGCCCGTCGTTTTGGTGGGTTTGACAAATTTGCCGCTCCGGGCGGGGTGGGTGCATGCCAGGATTGTACAGGCCGGGCGGCGGACTAGAAGATCCACAGTAATTGAGCTGTCATTATCTTGCGACCCTGCCAGGCGCTAGCATGGAGGCCTCAATGGCCCCTCTATTTGTTTAATACTCGGGATAACTTTCTTTGTGACTATGATGGACGGAACAGGGGGTGTGGGAGTGGGGTGTCAGTCCCTCCAGATGAATGCTTCTGCTTATTTGGCCACCTCTTTTGAGCTGCAACATTATTTGTCCCAATATAACTGGCTGCTGTGTGTATATATATATATATATATATATATATATATATATATATATATATATATATATATATATATATATATATATATATACCGTTCAAAAGTTTGGGGTCACCCAAACAATTTTGTGGAATAGCCTTCATTTCTAAGAACAAGAATAGACTGTCGAGTTTCAAATGAAAGTTCTCTTTTTCTGGCCATTTTGAGCGTTTAATTGACCCCACAAATGTGATGCTCCAGAAACTCAATCTGCTCAAAGGCAGGTCAGTTTTGTAGCTTCTGTAACGAGCTAAACTGTTTTCAGATGTGTGAACATGATTGCACAAGGGTTTTCTAATCATCAATTAGCCTTCTGAGCCAATGAGCAAACACATTGTACCATTAGAACACTGGAGTGATAGTTGCTGGAAATGGGCCTCTATACACCTATGTAGATATTGCACCAAAAACCAGACATTTGCAGCTAAAATAGTCATTGACCACATTAGCAATGTATAGAGTGTATTTCTTTAAAGTTAAGACTAGTTTAAAGTTATCTTCATTGAAAAGTACAGTGCTTTTCCTTCAAAAATAAGGACATTTCAATGTGACCCCAAACTTTTGAACGGTAGTGTATGTATATACAGTATGTATATATATATATATATATATATATATATATATATATATATATATATATATATATATATATATATATATATATATATATATATATATATATATATATATATATATATATATATATATACAGGTTAGGTCAGGAAAAAACACAAGAGGCTATATCGTCCCTACAAGTCTGTTTCACAGGTTTCAGGTTATTTTATAAATATAAATAAATAAACAATAATACATATAATAATAATAATAATAATACATGAATAAATATAACAAATATAAATATAATAAAATATAATAATAAATATAATAAAATCCCCCCGACGAGCAGGGAAACCTGCAAAACAGGCTTGTAGGGATGATATAGCCTCTTGTGTTTTTTCCTGACCTAACGTATATTCCGCTCTACTCCGGTATTGAGCACTGTATAACGGATAAACCACAGAAACCTCGACTATATATATATATATATATATATATATATATTAGGGGTGTAACGGTACACAAAAATTTCGGTTCGGTACGTACCTCGGTTTAGAGGTCACGGTTCGGTTCATTTTCGGTACAGTAAGAAAGCAAGAAAATATACATTTTTTGGTTATTTATTTACCAAATTTGTAAACAATGGCTTTATCCTTTTAACATTGGGAACACTATAATAATTCTGCCCACGTTAATCAACATTAAACTGCCTCAAGTTGTTGCTCAGATTAAATAAAATGACAAAACTTTTCTTCTAGATCTAAAAAGTGCAACATTAAACAGTTTCAAGTCAACTCATCATGCTTAATTTATTACAGCATTTGGGAAGCCTGTAGTTGATTTTTATTATGTAAATGTTATATTTTTATCAACATATGATAGCAGGGACCCTGCCATTTAAACAAACAATAACAGACAGACAGGGCTTTGCTGCCCGTAACGCGCACGTGCACACATACCGCAAAATGAGCTAAAAGCTAATTAGCCTTCACCTCATGCCAGGACTGCGAGCGAGCTGAGCTGCAATTTAAGTTTCTAGAACGTCAACGGGCTCATAGTGATGTTACTAGTAGTTGACTGGGAGGTGTTTATTATCATTTGGGGAGAGCCTGCTGCCTTATGCTCACCTGCTAAACACCTATCTGCTCGACTCTGAAGCATTGACTCCATGCGCTCTGAATATGCACTGCTGATTGGCTGTTACCGCTTTGTGTGTAACCAATCAGATGGTTGTGTGGGTGGGACAATGCTTGGTGCTGAGACAGAGGCAGAAGAAGCAAAGCAGCTTGTTAAGACTTTAGCTTAGAAACTCGTTCGGTACACCCCTGTACCGAACCGAAACCCCCGTACCGAAACGGTTCAATACAAATACACGTACCGTTACACCCCTAATATATATATATATATATATATATATATATATATATATATATATATATATATATATATATATATATATATATATATATATATATATATATATATATATATATATATATATATGTCTTAATTAGATTATCCAAAAAATAGTGCTCGATACCGTGGTAGAGCGTAATATGTATGTGTGGGAAAAAATCACAAGACTATTTCATCTCTACAGGTCTGTTCATGAGGGATTCCTCAATCCTCAGGAGATTTGAGGATTGAGGAATCCCTCATGAAACAGGCCTGTAGAGATGAAATAGTCTTGTGATTTTTCCCACACATACATATATATATATATATATATATATATATATATATATATATATATATATATATATATATATATATATATATATATATATATATATATATATATATATATATATATATATATATATATATATATATATATATATCTATCAGTACAGACACACCTTCTCATTCAATGCGTTTTCTTTATTTTCATGACTATTTACATTGTAGATTGTCACTGAAGACATCAAAACTACGAATGAACACATGTGGAGTTATGTACTTAACAAAAAAAGGAAATAACTGAAAACATGTTTTATATTCTAGTTTCTTCAAAATAGCCACCCTTTGCTCTGATTACTGCTTTGCACACTCTTGGCATTCTCTCCATGAGCTTCAAGAGGTAGTCACCTGAAATGGTTTTCACTTCACAGGTGTGTTTGTGCACATGAGTTCATTCCTAGTTTTGATGCATTCAGTGACAATCTACAATGTAAATAGTCGTGAAAATAAAGAAAATGCATTGAATGAGGAGGTGGTGTGTCCAAACTTTAGAATTTGATTTCAACTTATGAACTTACCTGGCTCTTGAACAGGGTTTGTAAATAGACAAGTTTGTATATTGAATCAAATATCTCCTCAAGAAACAATATAAACATGAATAATGGATTCCAGCCTTGACAAAAGTCCATATTTTAGTAAAAGTTTGTACACTTTGAGCACAATATAAAATGATTAATCAAACATAACAAGGGGGTGACGGATCAACTTTCTATTTAATAACAAAGTCACAACAACAACTTGCTGAACTGTCCTCATATTCTGCCACCCTGCGGACATGCACACAAATTGCCACTATCCCTATGGTGCACTAAAACTTTGAAATCACACCACTCCTTAACTTTAACAGCCAGGTCGCTACAATGATTAGGAATAAAAAAAATAAAGTCCACTTTACCTTGTTGGTTAATTTTCTTGGTGTGCAGAGGAAGGCAGAGGGTGGTGGAGTGGGCAGTGTCAACAACGCTGTGGATACACTGCAAGAGATTAATAAAAAATAGAACTAGATTAAATAAACAGAAAGAGCCATTTACCTATTTTTAGTCAATGACTTTATATCATCTTATTTTTTAGCATGAATAATTCTATTTTGTCTGTTCTAAACCCCAAGAGGGACAAGCGGTAGAAAATAGATGGATGGATAAATAGTTTAAAAGTGTAAAATGGAGAAAACTATTCAATGAAGATATTTTGGCTATCGCTACATTGAACATCTTGAATAAAGATTTTGCAACATCCCAAGGTTGATATACACATTTTAATTTAGAATGTCTCACCAAGTAAAATTAACAAGCTGCATGGACAGATAATTTCATTAGTTTTTAGTATTTTTTTTTTACTACAATGTAGTCTTTTATCTTGTATGGGATTGGCCCCAGTCTCTCCACGACCCCGAGAGAGACCTGCTGTCATGACCTGTATGCCGAGTCATGTCTTAGTTTATGTTTAATAATAATTTAATTTAGGAAGTTTAATAATCTTCCTACAGTCGTGGTCAAAGTTTACATACACTTGTAAAGAACATAATGTCATGGCTGTCTTGAGTTTCCAATTATTTCTACAACTCATATTTTTTTGTGATAGAGTGATTGGAGCACATACTTGTTGGTCACAAAACACATTCATGAAGTTTGGTTCTTTTATGAATTTATTATGGTAAAATCATCAGCCCGGAGGTTGGGTCTTGGGCGCAGTTGGGTGTTCCAACAGGACAATGACCCCTAACACACGTCAAAAGTGGTAAAGGAATGGCTAAATCAGGCTAGAATTAATGATTCGAATGGCCTTCTCAAAGTCCTGACTTAAACGTGTGGACAATGCTAAAGAAACAAGTCCATGTCAGAAAACCAACACATTTAGCTGAACTGCACCAATTTTGTCAAGAGGAGTGGTCAAACATTCAACCAGAAGCTTGCCAGAAGCTTGTGGATGGCTACCAAAAGTGCCTTATTGCATTGAAACTTGCCAAGGGACATGTAACCAAATATTAACATTGCTGTATGTATACTTTTGACCCAGCAGATTTGGTCACATTTTCAGTAGACCCATTGATATCAATGGGGATTTCCCCAAAATTTGGGAATTTAGGGAAAAGCCAGAATTTTTTTTAAATGTTAAAAATAAACTTTAATGGTCTGAATGAGTTGAAATGGTTGGTGTGGAAAATGTTCAAACCGGTCGAGAAATGTTGAAGTAGTAACATGTTGAATTGAGAAATGGTATGACGGAATTCTTGGAATTTTTCCAGTTTAAAAACCAACTTTGTTTTTTGTCCTAATTAAGAGGCATGTTTTGACGGTGGAATGGTTGAATTGGGTTGAAAAATGTGGAAGGAGTATTCGCCAGAAAAAAGGGTGGAAATAGGGCGTTGGAAAACCAGGAATTCTGGAAAATCCTAGAATTGTTTTTAACTTGGAAAAGTTTTGAATTTCCAGGATGGTGAAATATGTTGGAGGAATGGTTTGAATTGGTTGAAAAATGTGGAAATGGTGGAAGTGTGAAAAATGGCCAATTCATTTTGAATGGGAAAAATGTCCCGGAAAACCTGGAATTCTGGAAAATCTGGGAATATTTTGGAATAGGCTGAACAGTTTGAAGTTGGAACGGTTTGAATCGGGTGAAAAATGTGAAAGGTAGAGAGCGCCAAAATCTGGAGAAGAAGAAGAAGTTGTTGAATAATAATAATAAATAGATGAATTTTGGTGTCGAAAACCATATGTGTGGAACTTTGAAGAATGTCCCAATTTTTTTTTTCAATGGTAAAAATGAGTTGAAATGGTTGGTGTTGAAAATGTTCAAACCGGTTAGACACCAGCTACAGGAAGTCCAATGGATGGCACTATTCCGCATATCGTAACACCGCATTGAAACAGGAGCTCAGAACATTCAGAGTGAGAGTATCCCAAAAAAAACGTGCTAAGATTTGTATATGTAAGCCAACAGGAACGACGCCTTTCCTTTGACTTGAAAAGGGGGTCATGTAAACGGACCCTGAACGACGTTGCCCAACAATCTGAGTGATGGTGATGGAGGGAAGCCACCGTGAGGCTACTGACACGCCACTGGCCTAAAAGTTGGGATGGATGAAATAAGAGCCCTCCCGCCCCTCATTAACCAAGAGTCAGATTGTTTTTAAAGCGGTGAGTTATAGGTGGAATGTGTGTGTGTGTGTGTGTGTGTGTGTGTGTGTGTGTGTGTGTGTGTGTGTGTGTGTGTGTGTGTGTGTGTGTGTGTGTGTGTGTGTGTGTGTGTGTGTGTGTGTGTGTGTGTGTGTGTGTGTGTGTGTGTGTGTGTGTGTGTGTGTGTGTGTGTGTGTGTGTGTGTGCACTTGTTTGTGTGTCGATGTTGGAGGGGTCTTGGCTAAAACATTTCAAGATGGCCCATTAGCCCGCCGCAGACTCTTCCCCTTTCCCGACACCAGGATTCCTCGGCACTGCCCACCCCCTCCACCTCCTGGACCCACTGTCCCAGAGGTCCCCCCCCCCCCACTCGCCCAGTCTCATCCAGCCAAGTGTACGATTCCAAAGTAACGACGAAGCGGCCTGCGTGTGAAAATATTGAATTGCAAAAACATCCCTGGGTGAGAGGGTGTGTGAATGGAGCTTTCAGCGCCGGGTCCGGCCCAGGCCCTGCGCTACTGACTGACGGACAACAAATGGCATTTTGTGTCCGGAGACCGGGGACAGAGAGAGGGGGTGTGGGGGGGGGGGAGGAGAAAAGAAAGGACGATGAGAGAAAGAGGCATCTTGAGGTTCTTCAAGCCTCTTCAGCGAGAGGCCCTAAATGTGGGTCTGAAATGCCTTATCACATGACCCGTCTGACCTTTGGCCTCCACTCAGCGGAGGCTGTCAAGCTGCTCTCCAACTCGGACACAAAGCCCCGCCGCCTCAAAGACCACCATTCAGTCCCCCGTGCAGACGCCCTCCAAAGGTAAATAGGTAAAAGTAATGTCAGTGACCTCCACTTTCCCCTCGCTCTCCAAGGGGCGAATCTCTTGAGATGCCCTGATAATGCCAAAAGTGGAGGGTAGTGTTGTAACGATAGCCAATATTTTGGTACCGGTACTAAAATTATTTCGATACTTTTCGGTACTTTTCTAAATAAAGGGGGCCACAGAAAAATTACAGTATTAGCTTTATTTTAACAAAAAATCTTAGGGTACATTAAACATGTTTCTTATTGCAGTTAAGTCCTTAAATGAAATAGTGAACATACAAGACAACTTGTCTTTTATTAGTAAGTAAACAAACAAAGGCTCCTAATTAGTCTGCTGACATATGCAGTAACATATTGTGTCATTTATCATTCTATTATTTTGTCGAAATTATTAAGGACAAGTGGTAGAAAATTAATTATTAATCTGCTTGTTCATTTACTGTTAATATCTGCTTACTTTCTCTCTTAACATCTGTCTACACTTCTGTTAAAATGTAATAATCACTTATTCTTCTTTCGGTTGATACTTTACATTAGTTTTGGATGATACCACAAATTTGGGTATCAATCCGATACCAAGTCGTTACAGTATTTACATTGGTCTAGGGCAGTGGTTCTTAACCTGGGTTCGATCGAACCCCAGGGGTTCGGTGAGTCGGCCTCAGGGGTTCGGCGGAGCCTCCGCCACAGAGGTAAAGACACATCCGACTTATCGTGTAAATAAAAACTTCTCCCTATCGGCGTATTATGGATACCCCCAAACAATGTTCCCTCTAATTTTCCATCTGATTTGCAGGTTTTTTGATTGATTGATTGAAACTTTTACTAGCAGATTGCAAAGGAAGACAATACATTATATGAAACAGTACAGTTTACACAGTACAGTACATATTCCGTACAATTGACCACTAAATGGTAACACCCGAATACATTTTTCAACTTGTTTAAGTCGGGGTCCACGTTAATCAATTCATGTGAATGTGTGTAAGGTGTGTAATTTGTTGTGAGTTGATGCACGGTGTTGGTTTTGTTCTTTGAACAAGGTGATGTTCATGCACGGTTCATTTTGTGCACCAGTAAAAAAACATATAAAGTTTTCTTGAATTTGAAAAAAAAACAACATTTTATTTTTCACTAAAGAAGGGTTCGGTGAAACTGGTGGGGTTCGGTACCTCCAACAAGGTTAAGAACCACTGGTCTAGGGACATATTTACTGAGTTTATAAACATTATATACCTTTTAAAAAAATGAAAGAAGATGTTTTGATGCCAAAAAATATTGACGTAATCATTGTAGTATCGACTAGATACGTGCCTGTACTTGGTATCATTACAGTGGATGTCAGGTGTAGATCCACCAATGGCGTTTGTTGACATTTTCACGCCGGTGAGCTACGGTGTGTAGTGAAGCATGTTTAGCTATTCCTCGTCCTGCAGGGATGATACTCGTAAGAAACATACTTTATTTGTCGCCATGGAGACCAGGATTAGTGATTTAGAAGTATCTAAAACACTGCCGACGGTGGATGGACGTTAACTGCTAGCTAGCTAGCCATGACTTAAAACACCTCTTCCTGAGGGCGTTTCAGTGTTATAACTTCACCTTTATCGTCATTTTTTAAGCCAAAATGCATCCGTTCTCCCTTTTCTGTCTACACGCTGTGTCTGCTTGTAAGTACTCCGCGATTGTGCGCTGCCGAACATGCTCCTCTGCTCGCAAACCAGCAATACCACGACGTGACTTCGACGCGGGCTCTGGGGCGGGGGGTTTATGTGCTCATGAAATCTAGGCTTTTTTCATCAAAACTTCACTTTTGCATCGTCTTGAAATGTTTGTTCAACTGTCTGTGTGGGATGAGTGGACTTCTGGTGCCTCCGAGGACCGACTGGGTCACGGCGTGACCGTAACCTCCAGTCTTCTCCTCAACCCACACACTGGCACTCTCCGGCTCCTTCATGGCCGGTCCAAGGATTCTTTCTTCCCGTCTGTTTTTCCATCTCCTCTAGAACACTGGCGGTTCTCTCTCTGCCCGGTTTCCTTTGAAAAGATGCGGCGTCTTTGTCCCGCCTGATAAAGGATGCCATAGTTCCCCCTTTCCCTTTCTTTGTGGCCCAAGGCTGGCGGCTCCTGTAGAAGTGCAAATGGTATCCTCTCGGAGGGGCTATCCCCGCGGGTCCTGGAGAGCCCTCTCTCCCTCTCCTTCAGGCTTGGCTAATTACCACCGTGCTCACCCCCACCTTGTGGCCCCCGCCAGCTTCCTGGTCCCTGGAACCATGGACAGCACATTCCCACAAGCAGCACCTGGCCTTCTTTTCTCCTGGCCTGCTTTGATGGCTGACACCCCAGACTAGCCCTCCCTCCTCTTCCTCATCCTCTTCTTCTCCCACTGCCTCGTCTCTTTCTTTCTCTCCATGCCTTCTCACTCCTCCCTCCCTTCCTCCCTGTCTTCCAGGCTCATTAATAGCGGTTTTGAATTGCTTTCTGACCCCGACAAACTGCGCTTGTTGAAAACAGAGATGATGGAGAGGGAAGGGAGCAGATGTGAGGAGACTAGAGGAAGTATAACCATGTACAATATAGACACCTTTTTTTACCATTCAGATATACAAAACCCAAAAACCAGTGAAGTTGGCACGTTGTGTAAATCGTAAATAAAAACAGAATACAATGATATTTAATGTTCGAACTGAGAAACTTTTTTTTTTTTGCAAATAATCATTAACTTAGAATTTAATGGCAGCAACACATTGCAAAAAAGTTGTCACAGGGGCATTTTTACCACTGTGTTACATGGCCTTTCCTTTTAACAACACTCAGTAAACGTTTGGGAACTGAGGAGACCAATTGTTGAAGCTTTTCAGGTGGAATTATTTCCCATTCTTGCTTGATGTACAGCTTAAGTTGTTCAACAGTCCGGGGTGTCCGTTGTCGTATTTTACACTTCATAATGCTCCACACATTTTCAATGGAAGACAGGTCTGGACTACAGGCAGGCCAGTCTAGTAAAACTTGCAGAATGTGGCTTGGCATTGTCTTGCTGAAATAAGCAGGGGCGTCCATGAAAAAGACCTTGCTTGGATGGCAACATATGTTGCTCCAAAACCTGTATGTACCTTTCAGCATTAATGGTGCCTTCACAGATGTGTAAGTTACCCATGCCTTGGGCACTAATACACCCCCATACCATCAGAGATGCTGGCTTTTGAACTTTGCGGCCATAACAATCCGGATGGTTCTTTTTCTCTTTGGTCCGGAGGACACTACGTCCACAGTTTCCAAAAACAATTTGAAATGTGGACTCGTCAGACCACAGGACAGTTTTCCACTTTGCATTAGTCCATCTTAGATGAGCTTGGGCCCAGTGAAGCCGGCGGCGTTTCTGGGTGTTGTTGATAAATGGCTTTGGCTTTGAATATTAGAGTTTTAACTTGCACTTACAAATGTAGCGACCAACTGCAGTTACTGACAGTGGTTTTCTGAAGTGTTCCTGAGCCCATGTGGCGATATCCTTTACACCAGGGGTCACCAACGCGGTGCCCGTGGGCACCAGGTAGCCCGTAAGGACCTGATGAGTAGCCCGCTGGCCTGTTCTAAAAATAGCTCAAATAGCAGCACTTGCCAGTGAGCTGCCTCTATTTTTTAAATTGTATTTATTTACTAGCAAGCTGGTCTCGCTTTGCCCGACATTTTTAATTCTGAGAGACAAAACTCAAATAGAATTTGAAAATCCAAGAAAATATTTTAAAGACTTGGTCTTCACTTGTTTAATAAATTCATTAATTTTTTTACTTTGCTTCTTATAACTTTCAGAAAGACAATTTTAGAGAAAAAATACAACCTTAAAAATGATTTTAGGATTTTTAAAAACATATACCTTTTAAATTCCTTCCTCTTCTTTCCTGACTATTTAAATCAATGTTCAAGTATTTTTTTTATTTTTATTGGAAAGAATAATAAATACATTTTAATTGAATTCTTCATTTTAGCTTCTGTTTTTTCGACAAAGAATATTTGTAAAATATTTTTTCAAACTTATGACTAAATTCAAAAAAATTATTCTTGCAAATCTAGAAAATCTGTAGAATCAAATTTTAAATCTTATTTCAAAGTCTTTTGAATTTCTTTTAAAATTTTTGTTCTGGAAAATCTAGAAGAAATAATGATTTGTCTTTGTTAGAAATATAGCTTGGTCCAATTTGTTATATATTCTAACAAAGTGCAGATTGGATTTTAACCTATTTAAAACATGTCATCAAAATTCTAAAATTAATCTTAATCAGGAAAAATGAGTAATGATGTTCCATAAATTCTTTTTTTAATTTTTTCAAAAAGATTCGAATTAGCTCGTTTTTGTCTTCTTTTTTTCGGTTGAATTTTAAAGAGTCGAAATTGAAGATAAATTATGTTTCAAAATGTAATTGTCATTTTTTTCGTGTTTTCTCCTCTTTTAAACCGTTCAATTAAGTGTAAATATCATTAATTATTAATAATAACATAGAGTTAAAGGTAAATTGAGCAAATTGGCTATTTCTGGCAATTTAAGTGTGTATCAAACTGGTAGCCCTTCGCGTTAATCAGTACCCAAGAAGTAGCTCTTGGTTTCAAAAAGGTTGGTGACCCCTGCTTTACACACTAATGTCGGTTTTTAATGCAGTACCACCTGAGGGATCGAAAGTCACGGGCATTCAATGTTACGTGCAGTGATTTCTCCAGATTCTCTGAACCTTTTGATGATATTACGGACCGTAGATGGTGAAATCCCTAAATTGCTTGCAATAGCTCGTCGAGAAATGTTGTTCTTAAACTGTCGGAAATTTTGCTCACGCATTTGCTCACAAAGTGGTGACCCTCGCCCCATCCTTGTTTGTGAATGACTGAGCATTTCATGGAAGCTGCTTTTATACCCAATCATGGCACCCACCTGTTCCCAATTAGCCTGTTCACCTGTGGGATGTTCCAAATAAGTGTTTGATGAGCATTCCTCAACTTTCTCAGTTGTTTTGCCACTTGTGCCAGCTTTTTTGAAATATGTTGCAGGCATGAAATTCCAAATGAGCTAATATTTGCAACAACAACAAAAATAAGTTTCTCAGTTCCAACATTAAATATCTTGTCTTTGCAGTCTATTCTGTTGAATATACTGTAGGTTGAAAATGATTTGCAATCATTGTATTCTGTTTTTATTTACCATTCACACAACATGCCAACTTCACTGGTTTTAGGTTTTGTATAAGCTTTAGCCAATGTCTTAATAATTCCCTCTTATTTTATAAAGAAATGTAACATTTTTTTTTTTTGCTCAGTTTAGGAAGCAAGTTCTATAAAGCCATACTTTGATGTCTCTCCAAACAGTGACCTGTGACCACCAAATGTTTAAGTGTCCCATAGTTTTGCCTTTATGCATCAATCTTTGTCCAAGACGGTCTCATGCCTCTTTTGTTATGTATCACTCAAATTTCATAAAAGTTAAAGTACCACTGATAGTCACACACACACTAGGTGTGGCGAAATTACCGTCTGCATTTGACCCATCCCCTTGTTCCACCCCCGTATCGGTAACGGCAATGTAACGTGCATAAAAGTAGTGAATACGATTAGATTATTAAAAAACTAACAGCATAAATAACGTTCGAAAGAAATAATATAAACATGAATAATAGGTTCATATTTTAGTACAAGTTTGTATACTCTGGACACAATATGTATACTATACAGTACTTTATATCAAACAAATATAACAAGTGGGTGATGGATCAATCTTCTATTTCACAACAAAGTCAAAACAACAACTACGAGCCGAGCTGTACTCATTTTCAGCCACCCTGCTGACACCCACATTGTCACTAGCCCGTAGGTGCACTCACAGTTTGATATCACACAACTTTAACAGGCAGGTCGCTCCAACAATTAGGAATAACAAGAAATAAATAAATTGATTGATGGTTAATCTTCTTTGAGTGCAGCGAAAGAAAGTGGGTTGTGGCAGCGTCGACAACGCTGTGGATACTTCCTGAATGTTTCAAACCACACACCGCTTGTCTATTGCTTTCTTTGGACTCATAACGAGCTGGCAAAACTGGAAATATGCTGTGAAAAGACCAATATATACACACCTAATACAAAAACCACAAAGTAGCACTTAGCACATTAGCTAACAACAGCGCTGCTGTCCTGACTGAATGGATGGATGAAACGTTGGTACACAAAGACAAGATTTTGTACAACAAAGTGTATTTTTATTCCTTTCTTGATTCCTAAATCGATAATTCGTACAATAAGGGGTTCGTGAATCGGGGTTCCACTGTGCTTTTTTCCCCTATTTTAGCAATTTTGTCCAAAATGAGACATCCGAACGTGATAGCGGGTACAATCCGACTGCCGCACTAAATGCAGACTGACTGTCCGTTGCTGCAGTGTTAATCCACTCTCGTGCCCTAACACAAATATCTAATTAATTGCATATTTGCTCTGTACCGCCTGCAGGCCTAATCAATAGCCTGCCCCAGAGGATTTGGCCAATTCATAGCTGGCCTTTGTGCAGTCACTGCTTCCAGCCAGGGTGCCTCGGACAGCTTTCTGAGCAAAACAAATAGCTCTATTACACACTCGCATCTGCGTGAGCTAACCTCTCTCCTCTGGGACTCTTGAGCACCAGTTATTAATTGTACCTTCTCTCCACATGGAAGGGGGATTCTTTTTGTTAACTTATTGTAGGGTCACCTGACAGAGCCTGTGGAGAGAGGGTTTTGAAATGGGTTGAAACTTTGCAGAGAAGGAGTGGTGACATGGAATTATAGTAAATATTGTAATCTAAAATAAAGCCACAAGGATGCTTGGGGGGATTATTCGTGGAAATACTTTGGGATACTTTCTCTAACAGTACAATATTATTTTATAAAGTCTTAAGATTAGTTTTGGGCCGATTGTAATTTTTTCGAATTTACGTATTTTTGGAGTAATTTTGGCCAATTATTTTTTTATTCTAGCGTACATACAGTCGCGATCAAAAGTTTACATCCACTTGTAAAGAACATAATGTCATGGCTCTCTTGAGTTTCCAATAATTTCTACAACTCTTATTTTTTTTTGTGTGATAGAGTGATTGGAGCACATACTTGTTGGTCACAAAAAAACATTCATGAAGTTTGGTTCTTTTATGAATTTATTATGGGTCTACTGAAAATGTGACCAAATTTGCTGGGTCAAAAGTATACATACAGTTAAAGTAAAGTTAAAGTACCAATGATTGTCACACACACACTAGAGTAGTGAAATGTGTCCTCTGCATTCGACCCATCCCCTTGTTCACGCCCGGGAATCATTTTTGGTGATTTAACCCCCAATTCCAACCCTTGATGCTGAGTGCCAAGCAGGGAGGTAATGGGTCCCATTTTTATAGTCTTCGGTATGACTCGGCCGGGGTTTGAATTCACAACCTACCGATCTCACTCTAACCACTAGGCCACTGAGTAGGTTCACTAGGCCACTGACTAGCAATGTTAATATTTGGTTACATGTCCCTTGGCACGTTTCACTGCAATAAGGCACGTTTAGTAGCCATCTGCAAGCTTCTGGTAAGCTTCTGGTTGATTTTTTGACTACTCCTCTTGACAAAATTGGTGCAGTTCAGCTAAATGTGTTGGTTTTCTGACATGGACTTGTTTCTTCAGCATTGTCCACACGTTTAAGTCAGAACTTTGGGAAAGCCATTCTAAAACCTCAATCCTAGCGTGATTTAGCCATTCCTTTACCACTTTTGACGTGTGTTTGGGGTCATTGTCCTGTTGGAACACCCAACTGCGCCCAAGACCCAACCTCCGGACTGATGATTTTAGGTTGTCCTGAAGAATTTGGAGGTAATCCCTCCTTTTTCATTGTCCCATTTACTCTCTGTAAAGCACCAGTTCCATTGGCAGAAAAACAGGCCCAGAGCATAATACTACCACCACCATGCTTGACGGTGAGCCTGGTGTTCCTTGGATTAAAGGCCTACCTAGCATTTGCATGACGGAGATGTTGAAGTGGGACTATAATGCAAAATGGATCGCTCTCAACATTTCACAAATGCTCTTAGCCTGCGGGAGTAAATGTGGTGGAAGATAAATGAATGTTTAAGATGGACAAACACTTTTCAAGCGTAAAACATACAAAGATAATGTCTGCAACTTGTGCATGACAGAGCAGGCAGCAGACAATATGGCGGCGTTTGGTGGTCTTTCTTTCTAGAATCAGAGTTCCTTATTATTACTTATTAGTTAATTAATTAAAACAGTGCAGTAATTTGACAATGAGCTGTGAGTACCGGCTTTTACTGCCATCTAGTATACAAAACGAGTAAAACATCAATACAATGTTTGCGTTTGGAGGTTAAGGTTACAAGGAAGACTTAAAACACTGGCAACAAATTGATACAGTCACAAGTTGAGTCAACGTTATTTAAAAGAAAAAAACCTCAAAACATTGCAACTTTGCAGCAACTTTCTAAAAAAAAAAGGCTGGCGCGAATTCAGACATTTTAGGCTGCGACAATCGCAAAGAAGCCTGCGAAGTCGGGATACGTATTCTGTCGTCTTTGTATGTAAGTCCTTGCCATTACTAAGCTCATTATTTGTGGACATTCAATGCTTTTTTTTTTACAAATGTGATCAAATAAAAATAAACCTATATTTTGAAGCAGCATGCATCTGTTTGGAGACTTGACAGTTGCACATTTGAATCCCACAATGGCTCGAATAAATAATATTGATTCTTTTGTTTTCCTTGCCCGTGTGTAGATCCTGATCACTCTACCTTGACTGCGTGTATGTAAACGTGTAGTGTATTGCACGCGACATAAAAATACTGCAGTTTATATGAAGTGAATTTACCCTTGGGTGATTAAAAATAGTGTGACAAAATAGCCATTGAGTTATGTAGCAATAAACGGGTCTATCAGGGAGGGGACCTTTCCCATGCATTTAGAGTGAAACAATAAATATTCAGTAATGCTGTGCTTGCTTGGCCTCTGCTGACTGCAGCACAATGCAAGGCTGCATAGGTTATGTTCACTACACACACACACACACACACACACACACACACACCTAGACCTGTTACACTAGTCTTGCAGAGTTTGACCTGGGTCGGGATTATCTATTATACATCTTGTATTTTCCTAGGTTTGTATGTAAACAACAATAAAAGAGGCAACATGGTGGACACATTCTGTCGTAGTGTTGGTTGTCATGCAGTCTGGACATTGTTAGTATCTCTCTGGCTTTTCCCAGCCACAGCTGCCCTTCCCTGTACATTTCACACATCATCACCTCCAGGACATCAGATGATGTCATGAACTGGCCTGCTTGGTTCTTCACCCATTTCGACCGTGATGAGCATCAACTCAATGACATGCAGGCAGTCACACACACACACACACACACACACACACACACACACACACACACACACACACACACACACACACACACACACACACACACACACACACACACACACACACACACACACACACACACTCAAAATAATTGCAGTGTTGTTTCCAGGACACTCTTTTTTTTAATCCCATTTTAATGTACTGGAATAGAGAATGTGAATTAGTTTGTTGGGTAAAATTCGATATTTTGTATTATGTCGAAAAATAGTTTGTTCTTGGGTCTAATAACCTCTGACAAGAAAGTTATGTCGAATTCTTGCAATGTGCATTTTTAAGATGAAGAGGTAGATTTTAGACCCTTTGTCCATTTTTAAAATAGCCTTCCCATATATAAAATATACAGCACAGGCCAAAAGTTTGGACTCACCTTCTCATTTAAATGTGTTTTCTTTATTTTCATGACTATTTACATTGTAGATTGTCACTGAAGGCATCACAATCAGAAGGCAGTAATCAGAGCAAAGGGTGGCTATTTTGAAGAAACTAGAATATAAAACATCCATTTATCCATTTTCTTCCGCTTATCCGAGGTTGGGTCGCGGGGGGCAGCAGCCTAAGCAGAGAAGCCCAGACTTTCCTCTCCCCAGCCACTTGGTCCAGCTCTTCCCGGGGGATCCCGAGGCGTTCCCAGGTCCGCCGGGAGACATAGTCTTCCCATTGTGTCCTGGGTCTTCCCCGTGGCCTTCTACCGGTCGGTCGTGCTCTAAACACTTCTCTAGGGAGGCGTTCGGGTGGCATCCTGACCAGATGACCGAACCACCTCATCTGGCTCCTCTCGAAGTGGAGGAGAAACAGCTTTACTTTGAACTCCTCCCGGATGACAGAGCTTCTCACCCTATCTCTAAGGGAGAGGAAACTCATTTTGGCCGCTTGGACCCGTGATCTTGTCCTTTCGGTCATAACCCAAAGCTCATGACCAAAGGTGAGGATGGGAACGTAGATCGACCGGTAAATTGGGAGCTTTGCCTTCCGGCTCAGCTCCTTCTTCACCACAATGGATTGATACAGCGTCCGCCTGTCGATCTCACGATCCACTCTTCCCTCACTCGTGAGCATGACTCCGAGGTACTTGACATATTTTCAGTTATTTCACCTATTTTTTGTTAAGTAAACAACTCCACATGTGTTCATTAATAGTTTTGATGCCTTCAGTGACAATCTATAGTTATGAAAATAAAGAAAACACATTGATTGAGAAGGTGTGTCCAAACTTTTGCCCTGTACTGTATGTATAATTATTTTATTAATCAATTATTATCAAATGGATTTAGAATCCATTCGTCCATCAATTTTCTACAGCTTATCCCGAGGATTGCAGGGGGGCTGAAGCCTACCAACTGCACTCGGGCGGAAGGCAGGTTACACGGTGGACAAGTCGCCACTGCATTTGGGATGTGAATCGATTTCCTAGGCACACCCAGAATTTAAAGTTAAAGTTAAAGTCCCAACAATCGTCACACACTGAAATATGTCCTCTGCATTTGACCCATCCCCATGTTCTGGGGATGGGTCAAATGCTCACTGCTCCCCTCACCTCCCAGGTGAGGGGAGCAGTGAACAGCAGCAGCGGGAATCATTTTGGTGATTTAACCCCCAATTCCAACCCTTGATGCTGAGTGCCAAGCAAGGAGGCAATAGGTCCCATTTTTTTATAGTCTTTGGTATGTCTCAGCAGGGGATTGAACTCAATCAATCAATGAATCAAAGTTTATTTTATATAGCCCTAAATCACAAGTGTCTCAAAGGGCTGCACAAGCCACAACGACATCCTCTGGCTCAGATCCCACATCCGGGCGAGAAAAAACTCAACCCAATGGAATACAATGAGAAACCTTGGAGGGGACCGCAGATGTGGGGACCCCCCTCTGGGCGACCGGTGCAATGGACGTCCAGTGGATCTAGTTAATAGTGTGAGAGTCCAGTCCATAGTGGGGCCAGCAGGGGATCATCTTGACTGGAGACAAGTCAGTAGTGCATAGACGTTAGCAACTGATGCACAGATGAGTGGTCCACCCTGGGTCCCGACTTTGAACCGCTGGCGCCTCATCTGTGGTCACCTAATAGCCTTTCCACGCAGGAGAGGGGGGCAGAGCAGAAAAGAGACGGCAGATCAACTGGTGTAAAAGGAGGGTGTATTTAAAGGCTGGTGTATACAAATGAGTTTTAAGATGGGACTCTACTGAACTCACAGCCTTCCAGCCTCAGATCGGACACTCTAACCCAGTGGTTCTTAACCTTGTTGGAGGTACCGAACCCCACCAGTTTCATATGCGCATTCACCGAACCCTTCTTTAGTGAAAAATAAAATGTTTTTTTTCAAATTCAAGACAAAGTCATATGTTTTTAGTAACACTTTAGTATGGGGAACATATTCTAAGTAACAAAGACTTAATTTAGAGTTATTTGGTTAGGGTTAGGGGGTTAGGGCCAGGGTTAGAGGGTTAGGGTTATAATAAGCCCATGCCGAATAAGGCATTAATAAGTACTTAATAATGACTAGTTAATAGCCAATATGTTACTAATTTGCATGTTAATAAGCAACTACTTAATGGTGAATATGTTCCCCATACTAAAGTGTTACCATTTTTTACTGGTGCACAAAATGATCCGTGCATGAACATCACCTTGTTCAAAGAACAAAACCAACACAGTGCACAAACTCACAACAAATTACACACCTGCAAAGGACTTCTGCTGTTGCCGTATCCGTAATACGCAGATAGGGAGAAGTTTTTATTTACACGATGAGTCGGGTGTGTCTTGACCTCCGCCGAACCCCTGAGCCCGACTCCCCGAACCCCTAGGGTTGGATCGAACCCAGGTTAAGAACCACTGCTCTAACCACAAGACCCACTGAGCTGGTCGAATGTGTCCAAACAAAGTTGAACTCCAATTTGTATGACATTGGAAGAGTCTGAATATATTTTGTTAAAGCAACATAGCGTGAATAAAATATTTACCTGATGAACATTTTCCACATATAATGAACATGTATTTTGAGCTTCCTCATCTAAACATTAGCCCACCCTAACATGTTTAATGAAACATTGCATGGGGTCAGTCATCGCTACTTTTGACACCTCACAATGTTTCCACTGGACATTGTCTCAGGGCAGGACCTCCGCAGGAGAAGGACATATTTTTTCACCAAACAGCAGGGAACTTTGATTCGGGGCTCTTGTGCAGCACGAGGCGAGGGACCCGACTCAGCACATCTGAGAGTACTTTGGTGAAATAACAGCAAATGTTTGTCTTGTATTGTATGGCACGCTGCTGGAGAAGCGCTAAAGCCCCTTCTTCCAGCGCCTAAAGCACTCCTTAATAAAATAGTCAAGAATAACTCCCCCCAGCTTAATCTTCCCCTCAGATTACCACACTCGGGGCGGGAAATTAGCAGCAGGTCCGCACGCTTCCCGCTTTGCTTGTCTTCTCCCATTCTCCCATCTCCCATTGGTTGGGGCTTTGGCCGCTTCTTTTTCATGTGCATCGCCGAATCCTTCCTCTTAATTGCTGAGCTCACTTTTATCCCTCCGTATCTGTGTGGGAGGCTGCACAGATTTAGCAGGGAGAGACAGGGAGGGTTGTGTTTTATTTGGATAAGCACAGTCGTGGTCAAAAGTTGACATACACTTGTAGAGAACATATTGTCATGGCTGTCTGGAGTTTCCAGTCATTTCTACAACTTTAATTTATTTTGTGATAGAGTGATTGGAGCACATACTTGTTGGTCACAAAAAAACATTCATGAAGTTTGGTTCTTTTATGAATTTGTTATGGGTCTACTGAAAATGTTACCAGATCTGCTGGGTCAAAAGTATACATACAGCAATGTTAATATTTGGTTACATGTCCCTTGGCAAGTTTCACTGCAATAAGACACTTTTTGGTAGCCATCCACAAGCTTCTGCTTGAATTTTTGACCACTCCTCTTGACAAAATTGGTGCAGTTCAGCTAAATTTGTTGTTTTTCTGACATGGACTTGTTTCTTCAGCATTGTCCACACGTTTAAGTCAGGACTTTGGGAAGGCCATTCTAAAACCTTAAGTCTAGCCTGATTTAGCCATTCCTTTACCACTTTTCACGTGTGTTTGGGGTCATTGTCCTGTTGGAGCACCCAACCTCCGGGCTGATGATTTTAGGTTGTTCTGAAGAATTTGGAGGTACCGTATTTTTCGGAGTATAAGTCGCACCGGTCGAAAATGCATAATAAAGAAGGAAAAAAAACATATATAAGTCGCACTGGAGTATAAGTCGCATTTTTTGGGGAAATGTATTTGATAAAACCCAACACCAAGAATAGACATTTGAAAGGCAATTTAAAATAAATAAAGACTAGTGAACAACAGGCTGAATAAGTGTACGTTATATGACGCATAAATAACCAACTGAGAACGTGCCTGGTATGTTAACGTAACATATTATGGTAAGAGTCATTCAAATAACTATAACATATAGAACATGCTATACGTTTACCAAACAATCTGTCACTCCTTATCGCTAAATCCGATGAAATCTTATACGTCTAGTCTCTTACGTGAATGAGCTAAATAATATTATTTGATATTTTACGGTAATGTGTTAATAATTTCACACATAAGTCGCTCCTGAGTATAAGTCGCACCCCCGGCCAAACTATGAAAAAAAATGCGATTTATAGTCCGAAAAATACGGTAATCCTCCTTTTTCATTGTCTCATTTACACTCTGTAAAGCACCAGTTCCATTGGCAGCAAAACAGGCCCAGAGCATAATACTACCACCACCATGTTGACGGTAGGGATGGTGTTCCTGGGATTAAAGGCCTCCCCTTTTCTCCTCCAAACATATTGCTGGGTATTGTGGCCAAACAGCGAAAATTTTGTTTCCTCTGACCACAGAACTTTCCTCCAGATCGTCTTATCTTTGTCCATGTGATGTCAAGTGTATGTAAACTTTTGACCACGACTGTGTATATTCGAGGCTCATTGGTGGCTGAATTCTCTAAGGTCTGGTCTTCATTAGTGGAGATAAGTGGCCCAAACAACTAAACTGACAATTGATTTGAGGCCTCTTAAGTGCGGAAGGGGTGATGGAGAGTGTGTTAGAAGTTTGCTGTTGTTTGTTAATTAAGACACACAGTAAAGAACACACACAGCACCGTATCCTTGCGGGGGTTAAGTACAAGTATGTGTGTGTGTGTGTGTCAGTAGTAGTGTAACCTACACCTTGAGTACGGTAGTGGCGGTGGCTTTGAGGTCACTTCTTCCCGCCGTCTGATCCTCGTAACCAGAACTCTCCCTTAACGCTTCCTGTCCGCTTGACCCACCTTTCCGTCTGCCCGCCTGCCATCTGGGTCTCCCAGAGGACACACGCGCACACACACAAATACACACACTTAGTTTGATCTTTGCTTCCATGCACACATTTGATATTAAAAAAAATAGTTCCCATGAGAATTTAGGCCCTCGCCACACTCCACTTCAATGTTTGCTGCTATACTCCGCTGTAGTGTTGTCTTGATACCAATATTTTGGTACTGGTACCAATATTATTTTGATACTTTTCAGTCCTTTTCTAAATAAAGGGGACCACGAAAAATTGCATGATGGGCTTTATTTTAACAAAAAATCTTACAGTACATTAAACATATGTTTCTTATTGCAAGTTTGTCCTTAAAGGCCTACTGAAACCCACCACTATTGACCATGCAGTCTGATAGTTTATATATCAATGATGAAATCTTAACATTGCAACACATGCCAATACGGCCGGGTTAACTTATAAAGTGCGATTTTATATTTCCCGGGAAACTTCCGGGAAATGAACAATGGAGACTGCAAAGAAGAAAGCTGTAGGTGGGATCGGTGTATTAGCGGCTGGCTGCAGCAAAACAACCAGGAGGACTTTGAGTTGGATAGCAGACGCGCTAGCCGCCGACCGCATCGATGATCGGGTGAAGTCCTTCGTCGCGCCGTCGATCGCTGGAACGCAGGTGAGCACGGGTGTTGATGAGCAGATGAGGGCTGGCGTAGGTGGAGAGCTAATGTTTTTAGCATAGCTCTGTCGAGGTCCCGTAGCTAAGTTAGCTTCAACGGCGTCGTTAGCAACAGCATTGCTAGGCTTCGCCAGGCGGTACAGCATTAACCGTGTGGTAACAGGTCCAGAGTTTGGTAGTATTGTTGATCTTCTGTCTATCCTTCCAGTCAGGGGCTTATTTATTTTGTTTCTATCTGCATTTAAGCACGGTGCTATCACGTTAGCTCCGTAGCTAAAGTGCTTCGCCGATGTATTGTCGTGGAGATAAAAGTCACTGTGAATGTCCATTTCGCGTTCTCGACTCTCATTTTCAAGAGGATATAGTATCCGAGGTGGTTTAAAATACAAATCCGTGATCCACAATAGAAAAAGGAGAAAGTGTGGAATCCAATGAGCCCTTGTACCTAAGTTACGGTCAGAGCGAAAAAAGATACGCCCTGCACTGCACTCTAGTCCTTCACTCTCACGTTCCTCATCCACAAATCTTTCATCCTCGCTCAAATTAATGGGGTATTTGTCGCTTTCTCGGTCCGAATCGCTCTCGCTGCTGGTGTAAACAATGTGCAAATGTGAGGAGCCCTTCAACCTGCGACGTCACACTACTTCCGGTACAGGCAAGGCTTTTTTTTATCAGCGACCAAAAGTTGCGAACTTTATCGTCGATGTTCTCTACTAAATCCTTTCAGCAAAAATATGGCAATATCGCGAAATGATCAAGTATGACACATAGAATGGATCTGCTATCCCCGTTTAATTAAGAAAATTTAATTTCAGTAGGCCTTTAAGGACAAGTGGTAGAAAATGAATTTTTAAAATACTTGTTTATTTACTGTTAATATCTGCTTACTTTCTCTTTTAACATGTTCTATCTACACTTCTGTTAAAATTGAATAATCACCTATTCTTCTGTTGTTCGATACTTTACATTAGTTTTGGATGATAGCACACATTTAGGTATGTGACACACTTTGACTACCTGACAGGCAGCATTTTGCTCCTGACAATCAATAATGTAATAAAAATACACCCCGAGTTGAGAGTTGTTTAGGCTTAGGCAGTCTTGGTTGGAACTGATGGTCTGATTGGCACATCAGAAGGAATACATGATGAAATTGAGTCAACAGAATTGTTTTCACAGGTTGCTCTCGAGTCAACGAGGGTCCAAGAAGAGTGGAAATGAGAAAAAAAGTAGACATCTTATTTATTTTGAGTGCTGCAGGTGCTCCCTCACCGCTTATTGGCTCGTTGGATGACTCTTTCACTCTAAAGAGGGCAATTTGTGTTCCTCACCCGTCTCTCTCTCTTACTCCAGAGGCCAGAGCTGAAGTGGCCCACTTATTTTAGCGGGGTCTTGTGGTCATGACTTGTGGTGACATATTAATTGAGCAGTTCCTCCAAAGAAAAGAAAAGGCCAATGTCACCATTGGTCCAAGTGTGTTTGGAGAGCCTTGCAAAATTGGTTTTGTTTGGCTGGAAAAGCTCAGAGGTGTTTATTTACACACGGTGCCGTGTCAAATAGCAGCTGGCCGGCAATTTCTGTGTTTTCCTGTCTGAGACCGCATGTTTGGTCCGCAGACATGTTTTCTCACGTATAAACATGCTTGCTTGGACACATAGACAGACAAACAGATGAGGCGAGGTGAGTTGGACGCTTTCCCCTTCCCGTTTTCACATAGCCAGCCAGTCTTCTTCATCTATTATTGACCATGAGCCTCCACAAGTCATTACCAAACTGCCAAACAGTCCCTGGGCCACAGAGCTAAATGACTTCCTCCCTGTTTTATTTACACTGACTTTATTTTCTCAAAAATAATAAGCGCGGCAATACTTTCCTCCTCGTGGCACAAATAGCAATATCAGATTTACGTTGCACTTTTTGGCTGGACACTTGGCCGCTTAGCGTTTTGTGTTTAGCTTTAAGAACACCCATAGAGAGTCCATATGTCACCTGTAATGTCTTAGGCCCTGTTTACACTAAGCCGGATAAGGTTATCCAGGGTAAATCCCACCTAACCTTATCCGTGTCCACACACAACAATGCCTTGCTTTAAGAACACCCATAGAGAGTCCATATGTCACCTGTAATGTCTTAGGCCCTGTTTACACTAAGCCGGATAAGGTTATCCAGGGTAAATCCCACCTAACCTTATCCGTGTCCACACACAACAATGCCACCGTTTAAGACCCCCGCTCCCCTCCGTCCGCCGGCGCAACGCGACCTAATACACATGCACAGAAAATGTGCACGTCATAGTCACCTCCAGTGTTGCTTTGTGTGCAAGTTCTTAAATTTAACTTATCTGAACAATATCCATTGTTGTGGTATTTCAATTAACTGGAATCCAGTGTGCTGTGGAGCCCTATTGTAGTGAATCACACCTGAGCCATCATAAATTAATCAAGTCTTTATTAGACACGTAAACAATGTGATAAAGAACATTTTACATCCATCAATCTAGGGATCTAGATATCTGGTCAGGACACTCCTCACTCTTTTGCCTTCACCTGCATTGTTCATTTGTTTTTGGTGACTTTATATACTCTGGACCTAGACCAGTGGTTCTTAACCTGGGTTCGATCGAACCCTAGGGGTTCGGTGAGTCGGCCTTAAGGGTTCGGTGGAGCCTCCGTCACAGAGGTAAAGACACATCCGACTTATCGTGTAAATAAAAACTTCTCCCTATCGGCGTATTATGGATACCCCCAAACAATGTTCCCTCTAATTTGCAGGTTTTTTGATTGATCGATTGAAACTTTTACTAGCAGATTGCAAAGGAAGAGAATACATTATATGAAACAGTACAGTTTACACAGTACATATTCCGTACAATTGACCACTAAATGGTAACACCCGACTAAGTTTTTCAACGTGTTTAAATCGGGTTCCACGCTAATTAATTCATGGTAATGTGTGTAAGGTGTGTAATTTGTTGTGAGTTCATGCACTGTGTGGCTTTTGTTCTCTGAACAAGGTGATGTTCATGCACGGTTCATTTTGTGCACCAGAAAAAAACATACAACTTTCAAACATACAAGGTCAAGACACACCCGACTCATCGTGTAAATAAAAACTTCTCCTTATCTGCGTATTACGGATACGGCAACAGCAGAAGTCTTTTGCAGGTGTGTAATTTGTTGTGAGTTTGTGCACTGTGTTGGTTTTGTTGTTTGAACAAGGTGATGTTCATGCACGGATCATTTTGTGCACTTTAGTATGGGGAACATATTCACCATTAATTAGTTGCTTATTAACATGCAAATTAGTAACATATTGGCTCTTAACTAGTCATTATTAAGTACTTATTAATGCCTTATTCGGCACAGCCTTATTATAACCCTAACCCTGGCCCTAACCCTCTAACCCTAACCCTAACCAAATAACTCTAAATTAAGTCTTTGTTACTTAGAATATGTTCCCCATACTAAAGTGTTACTAAAAAAATATAACTTTGTCTTGAATTTGAAAAAAAACATTTTATTTTTCACTAAAGAAGGGTTCGGTGAATGCGCATATGAAACTGGTGGGGTTCGGTACCTCCAACAAGGTTAAGAACCACTGACCTAGACGTTGAGTCCGCGACATACGTACATGGCGGTTAATAACTGATACAGTCTGCTTTGCCAGTCCATAAGCATTCACCGTTTTACGTAGTTTTTTGCTAAGTAGAATCATAGCTGACCTGGACGTTGGAAAGTTCTCTTTCCGTCTGAGAAGTGTTGTATCCCAAATAGCTGCAATCACTTTCTCTTATGGTATTCATGTGGGATTTCCACAAGCGTCTGTACACACGCGAGGAGATACACGGGGATGTCTGGATGATTCGCCTTCATATTCCAGTGGTCAGCTCCGAGTTACAAAACCGCTTTATTATGAAGCTTTCTGGCGTCACTTCCTCTCCAAACTCAGTTTGTAAACGATCAATGAGTCCATACAAAGCTAAGAGCCAGAGATTCAAGAAATACACGGCGCACTTACCCGTGTAAAAATTTGTCCCAGGAGGGGGACCTTACACGATAGTTTAGTGTGGCTGAAACGGGGCTCAGGCTAAATAATTATTTGTTTAAGGGGTTAAACTATTTAGTGTAGACATGGCCTTAGGCTGGATAACCTTAGTGTAAACTCGGCCTTACTGACAACTGAAATGTTTGCCTTTTCATTGTGTAATAATTAGGTCCTACACCTGCACAACAAACACCTCGTCTTATTGGATTTGACACGTATAAAATGCTAACGAGGATGTCCCATGTTGCCAAATACTCAATCTGGATTAGATTCATCAGATGTTTGACAACGCAAGTGTCCCACTATGCATACACAAAACTAGTTTGATTATTGGATTCAATATTTGTTAGAGGAGTGGTTTTTCAACCTTTTTTGAGCCAAGGCACATGTTTTTGATTGAAAGAAATCTCGAGGCACACCAGCAGCAGAAAACATTGAAAAATGAAACTCAGCAGCCGATATTGACAGTAAAAACTTGTTCTCACAATTGTTGGATATAAATTCAAACCATAACCAAGCATGCATCACTATAGCTCTTGTCTCAAAGTAGGTGTACTGTCACAACTAGGGATGTCCGATAATGGCTTTTTGCCGATATCCGATATTCCGATTTTGTCCAACTCTTTAATTACCGATACCGATATCAACCGACACGATATATACAGTTGTGTAAATAACACATTATTATGCCTAATTTGGACAACCAGGTATGGTGAAGATAAGGTCCTTTTAAAAAAAAAAAAAGAAAAAAAAAAAAAGAAATAAATTAAAAACATTTTCTTCAATAAAAAAGAAATTAAAACAATATAAAAACAGTTACATAGAAACTAGTAATTTATGAAAATGAGTAAAATTAACTGTTAAAGGTTAGTACTATTAGTGGACCAGCAGCACGCACAATCATGTGTGCTTACGGACTGTATCCCTTGCAGACTGTATTGATATATATTGATATATAATGTAGGAACCAGAATATTAATAACAGAAAGAAACAACCCTTTTGTGTGAATGAGTGTAAATGGGGGAGGGAGGTTTTGTGGGTTGGTGCACTAATTGTAAGTGTATCTTGTGTTTTTTATGTTGATTTAATAAAAAACAAAAACAAAATTGTAATTAAAGATAAAAGTACTTTTTAATTTACTTTCCCTACATATCTAAATATCTCATGTCATATTATGCTCCTTCCAGTGCTGTTGTTGTTAGTTTTAGTTTGTATCCAATCAGAATTCAGCTAGCTTATGTTGCCATGCTGTACCAAATCTGCCAGAGGCCTTCAGAATCAACAACGCGGGCGTCCGTGCACTATAAGCGATCGGGCACATACAGTTGATAGACAGTTGCGGTAGCCAATCAGATTACGAGTTGTTGTCATTAAGGCCTTCTAGCTGGCCTAAGGTTGAACGTGACGTTTACGTGTCCTGTGATTTGATACTCACCGGGACCGTTAGCGGATGAATTTGAGAACACACACAGTTGATAGACAGTTGTGATAGCCAATCAGATCACAAGTTGTTACCTATCCAAGTAGCCTGATGTTAACGAGACTGTAATTAGATACTCACGTGTCCTTCCAAAGTGAGTATCCATTCACAAGTTTCAATTTAGCAGGAAGTGTTGCGCCGTAGCCAGACCGAGATTGCAGAGAAGAAGAACAAAACGTTGACTAGGTGGCAGATATATATTTGCAAGGCCATTTTCAAGAAGGATGTTTAAAGAGAAATTACATCTTGTGAGACGATGTCGGCCAACCCCGGAAGCTAGCTCAGCCGTTCTGGCGATGAAATGCTCGCCATTTCCACTCGAATAAGCCGACAACGAGGGGTACCACTGGCTTATACGGCATCAAATAGGTCCTACTAATTGTGAGTTCAAATATTAAATTTTTTCACTTTTAATATATTTTTTGCAATTTGTATTTTGACAGTACCACATAAGATATGTATTAATTGCTGATGCGGTTTAATTGACTTTTAAATGCGCCAGAAAATAACCCGTTTTGTACACTGTTGATGTGGTTCAATGCCCAGTGGTGCGGAAATGTGTTTCTGTATACCGTATTTTTCGGACTATAAGTCGCAGTTTTTTTTCATAGTTTGGCCGGGGGTGCGACTTATACTCAGGAGCGACTTATGTGTGAAATTATTAACACATTACCGTAAAATATCAAATAATATTATTTAGCTCATTCACGTAAGAGACTAGACGTATAAGATTTCATGGGATTTAGCGATCAGGAGTGACAGATTGTTTGGTAAACGTATAGCATGTTCTATATGTTATAGTTATTTGAATGCCACTTACCATAATATGTTACGTTAACATACCAGGCACGTTCTCAGTTGGTTATTTATGCCTCATATAACGTACACTTATTCAGCCTGTTGTTCACTATTCTTTATTCATTTTAAATTGCCTTTCAAATGTCTATTCTTGGTGTTGGCTTTTATCAAATAAATTTCCCCAAAAATGCGACTTATACTCCAGTGCGACTTATATATGTTTTTTTTCTTTCTTTATTATGCATTTTCGGCAGGTGCGACTTATACTCCGGAGCGACTTATACTCCGAAAAATACGGTAGTATTTCTGCAGCAATGGTCATGTGGTGACATCAATGATGGTATTTTGAGAGGTAGTCTTTAAAGTCGGACATCACTGAAGGCCTAGGTGGGAAACGCACGGCTTGCCACACTGCATTCTCATATTCCTTGTTACACACATGCAGGAGTTGCATGAATTCCTGGAGGGGGCGTGTCTTGCCAGAATTTAAAGGGAAGCCGCAACTAACCTGTCTTCCATCCACAGTGTGAAGCAACCTCTAAGATACTCATCCGCGTTACCAAATACGGTTCTCCCAAGTATTAATATCACTGGAGGACAAGTGGAGGACACACACACACACACACACACACACACACACACACACACACACACACACAGATCAAGCAGGACAGAAGAGGCTAACCGCTAAAGCTTCAATGTAAAATAGAGGTGATCGATCCAGGTGACGATACCATCGATATCTAGCATAGTATTAGTATCAGTTTTTGTTATTGTTTACAAACTCAGGAAGTATGTTTCTCAATACAGGAAGGCTTTTTCAAATGATTTTTTTTTTTACTTAGACTTAAAGACTTAGAGACTTAGACTTCCTTTATTGTCATTCAAATTTGAACTTTAGAGTACAGGGGCCGTACTTATCAAGCTTCTTAGAGTGCCATTTTACACTTAAGTCCTGAGAATTTGCGAAATTTAGTCCTACTCTCAAACTTAAGAATAAAAGCTTTTTATCAACGTTCTTAAGTCTAAGAATCACTCCTACTCTCCACGATATATAAGAGACCTTCAGAGGTGTCTTAAGTGGTTAGGAGTTGCCAGCAGGGGATGGCACTGAGGCGAGAGAGACGTGCGCGAACATTCAGGGAGCGGAACGATGTTCTGGATTTGTTTGATGACGAGCAGATCAAACGGTATCGTTTAGACAGAGCGGGTATTATTTTTGTCACAGATTTAATACTTTTCGATTCCATGTTGATTTCTGCATGTGGCTGCAGTGGGCTAGTATATTTAGAGCCACCCACACCAGTTTCAAATTAGTTGCCTAATTAATGAATTGGAAAGAAAATGTTATGACAGTAGCGTATGTGTGTGGCCGTGAGGTGAGTGACGTCAGTGAGTGTGTGGGCGACAGAAGAGAGGGAGCGGTAGCGTGAGTGCCGGCGGGGACTAGTTTGTTTTGTATTATTTTGTAGTTTATTGTCAAAATATACACTCCCATTGTCCACTTCAATATTTCCAAGATATTTCTTTATTCTTAGACAACGGATTCCCTTTCGTGATTGGTAATTTTTATGGACACAGAAATTACGTCACCTAAAATTCCATTTACGGCACATAGTAATGTCGTAATTCAGCTCTGAGTGTGACACTTAAAATTCAGTCCTACACTTCGCTGAAAGTGTGAGTAAGACGCTTGATAACTAAATCTTAAGTGCAGCTTTCAGCGAAGAATTTATTTACTCTTAAGTCAACTCTTGGCAGACTTCTTAGGAGTAATTCTGAGAAGCTTGATAAGTACGGCCCCAGATAAGTTGCATTAGCTCGTTGTTGTGCAGGATAAAAGAGCAATAAGGTGCAGATATAAATACATAGATTACTGTACAGATAAATATATTGCACTTTTGCATATGCATCCACGTTTGATTGATTGATTGAAACTTTTATTAGTGGATTGGACAGTACATATTCCGTACAATTGACCATTAAATGGTAACACCCGAAAAAGTTTTTCAACTTCTTTAAGTCAGGGTCCACGTAAATCAATTCATGGTTTATGGATAGTTTGGTTATTTTATTTAGTTTAGTTATTGTGCATTAGCAACTTTATTTTGTAAAACATAGCAGTAAATCCCACAAATATAATCTATTATTTAATTAACAGAAGACTAGCAAATTGCAAATGTAATTGTATGATAAGCAGTATAAAAATGTGTTATTGGGTTTACTTTAGGTACTTGCTATGGAAAAAAAGTAGGTTTCATAAATTTTCAGTTCTATAATATATAACGCTTACTCAAGAAAACAGCAACAATGCAAAATGATCCATCCATCCATCCATTGTTCTACCGATTGTCCCTCTCGGGGTCGCAGGGGGTGCTGGAGCCTATCCCAGCTGCATTCGGGCAGAAGGCGGGGTACACCCTGGACAAGTCGCCACCTCATCGCAGGGCCAACACAGATAGACAGACAACATTCACACTCACATTCACACACTAGGGCCAATTTAGTGTTGCCAATCAACCTATCCCCAGGTGCATGTCTTTGGAGGTAGGAGGAAGCCGGAGTACCCGCAGGGAACCCACTCAGTCACTTGGAGAACATGCAAACTCCACACAGAAAAACCCGGAGTCCGGGGATCAAACCCAGGACCTTCTTATTGTGAGGCACACGAACTAACCCCTGTTCCACTGTGCTGCCCTGCAAAGATATCATCCATTTGAAAACTAATTTCATTCATGAATGCATTTTCTTTGCAATGGGCGCATGCACGTCTGTGCGAGTGTAACAGAGGCCAGTCAACTTCAAGTATAGTGCTTTTAGCTCATTAGTCAGCCCGCTTGCCTCTCACTTCAACCCAGGTAATCCTGTTTATTAAGTGTTTAATCCAGTGTCAAAGTATGAGATCGGGACTTGAAATCGGTTCAGATCTGAGGTGGAAAAATGGGATCTGGATCGTTGGCTAAAAATGTTACTCGGGATATTCCTATTATTTGTCATTTGGGTTTAGCCCATTATAATTGCGTGGGATGAAAAAAAACAAAAAACACACAAATACTTAACTTTTTTTTGATATCAACATGTACTGTACATGTTAATGGGAATTGTCAAGAGCCAGGGTCATACAGCAAAAGTTGTGGTAACACTTTAGTATGAGGAAGATATTCCAAGTAACAACGACTTAATTTAGAGTTATTTGGACACTAGGGGAACATATTCTAAGTAACGAAGACTTAATTTAGAGCAGGGGTGTCAAACTCAAATACAGAGTGGGCCAAAATTTAAAACTGAACAAAGCCGAAGGCCAAGGTTGAACAAATGAACCTTTTAATAGGGACCCAAACAAGTTTTGCATTGAATATTGAACAAGCAAGGCTTATATAACTTTATAGTGACATGCAAAATCGAGTTTCAAATAATAATAATAAAAAAATATCAATGGCATATCAAATACAATTGAAATAAAAATTGAATGCCTCTTTTCTATTTGCAGCCTTCTGAGGTAAATATCAACATTAACTTTTTCCACAGGCTAATAAATTTGAAAATAAAATAACAATGAATAAACCAACCATTCAGGACTTTAAACTGCTCAGTTTGCAACACACTGATCTAATCTGATGTGCCCAAGCCAAATATCTGGCATCTTTTCTTGGATGCTAGTTCATTAATGTCGGGTCTCAGGCTTTGAGCTGAGGCAACCTTCATTATCGAACGAAGGTGTTCATCAGTCATTATATCTCGTAGTCCACGGTCTTGGGGGCGTGCCTTTAAGGCGCTGCCTTTAATGTCCTCTACGAGCTGTCATCACTTCCGCTTTTCATCCATTCTAACAACGTGCCCGCCCAGTCAAAAGATATGTGCGGCTTCTGTACGCACACACACGTGAATGCAACACACACTTGATCAACAGCGATACAGGTTACACTGAGGGTGGCCGTATAAACAACTTTAACACTGTTAGAAATATACGCCACACTGTGAATCCACACCAAACAAGAATGACAAACACATTTCGGGAGAACATCCGCACCGTAACACAACATAAACACAACAGAACAAATACCCAGAACCCTTTGCAGCACTAACTCTTCCGAGACGCTACAAAATACACCCCCCCCCACACACACACACACGCACACACACACACACACCTTGTAGCGCCGCACATATTATTTGACTGGGCCAGCACTCGTTGGGCTGGATGAAAAGCGGACGTGCCGATTTTCAGGAGGGGCACTGAAATTTGGGAGTCTCCCGGGAGGGTCGGCAAGTATGACAGTTAGCGGTGAATGCGGTGTTACCGCGGCACCGCAGCTGTATATAATCGGCGGGCCAGCTCTAGTGTTAATTTGATATCGCCTCAAGGGCCAAGTGAAATTACATGGCGGGCCAAATTTGTCCCGCGGGCCAGAGTTTGACACCCATGATTTAGAGTTATTTGGTTAGGGTTGGGGTTGGGGTTAGGGTTAGTTGTATAATAAGGCCATGCAGAATAAGGCATTAATAAGTACTTAATAATGACTAATTAAGAGCCAATATGTTACTAATTTGCATGTTAATAAGCAACTAATTAATGGTGAATATGTTCCCCATACTAAAGTGTTACCAAAGTTGTATAACGTAATAAACCCACAAGGATAAAAATAGAATCTCTTTGACAGCAGAAATAGTTACTTTAAAGCATGGAATTGCAGTTTATAAGCTAAAAACATGTTTTTCTTCATTGTAATACTAACTGTCTTTAAGCCAAAGGAGGGAAATCAATTCGACGTAACATAACTTGCCTGTGTTGGAACACCGTGTATTAAAATAAACATTGTTTGATCATTTTATTGTGCCGAACAGTAAAAAAAAATACCCGTTGTCTCTCTCTTGCCCTCGGGAGGTTTGATGCAGGTTAGCTCATTGCACACACCTCTTTAAAGCATGACTGGGAATGTGTTCTTCGGTGCCCAAAACTGGCAGCCAGCGAGTGACGGCATGTAAGTGCTTCTCCGTCCGTGAGAGCACGGTTACCAAGACACCAATTGTTTTAGCTGGCATCCTTGGGAAGAGAAACAATAACATAACAACATGACGCCTCACATAATTAGCCCCTTGGAACGCTGGAGAATGACACATTTGTTCTGTATTTTCTTCTAGAGAGAATAGTTTGGATCTCCACTAGCTCCTCTTTGTTTTGGGGGGGTGGGGGGGGGGGGGGGGGGGTACTGTTAAGTTAAGTTAAAGTACCAATGATTGTCAGACACACACTAGGTGTGGTGAAATTTGTACTCTGCATTTGACTCGTCCCCTCGTTCACCCCCTGGGAGGTGAGGGGAGCAGTGAGCAGCAGCAGTGGCTGCGCCCGGGAATCATTTTTGGTGATTTAACCCCCAATTCCAACCCTTGATGCTGAGTGCCAAGCAGGGAGGTAATAGGTCCCATTTTTATAGTCTTTGGTATGACTCGGCCGGGGATTGAACTCACAACCTACCGATCTCAGGGCGGACACTCTAACCACAAGGCCACTTTTTTAAGGGGCTTCACAAAAGAACATAATTATGTTCTTGGTCTTTGTTTTTTTGATGCTAGTTGTAACACAAAGTTATTTTATACTTGCCAACCCTCCCGTTTTTAGCGGGAGACTCCCGGTATTCAGCGCCTCTCCCGATAACCTCCCGGCAGAAATTTTCTCCCGACAAACTCCCGGTATTCAGTGACCTGAGTGGGGACAGCCTGTTCTCACGTCCGCTTTCCCACAATATAAACAGCTTGCCTGCCCAATGACGTCATAACATCTACGGCTTTTAGAGAGTAGAGTGCACAACTGCGCACACAACAAGGAGACGAAGCAGAAGAACGAGGAAGTTACAGACATGGCGACGCCGTCGACGAGCAAGATGTAGAAATACGCTTGCAAGTTCCAAAACGAATGGAAACAAGAATTTCAGTTCATCCAGGACAGTTTGAAGGGGAAGGGGTATGTAATTATGTTGCCTGTACATTTTGTAAAACAGACTTCTCCATAGAACACGGTGGCCGAGTCATGAACGTAGGAGAAGTTATACAGGACAATACTGCCATCTACTGGATAGCCCCCGGAACACTGAAATTCAAGTATTTATTTTATTTATATGTATAATAAAATAAATATATATACATATATATATATAGCTAGAATTCACTGAAAGTCAAGTATTTCATACATATGTGTATATATATATATATATATATATATATATATATATATATATATATATATATATATATATATATGAAATACTTGAGTTGGTGAATTCTAGCTGTAAATATACTCCCCTATTAACCACGCCCCCGCCCCACCCCGACCGCGCCCCTCCACCCCCCACCTCCCGGTATCGGAGGTCTCAAGGTTGGCAAGTATGTTATTGTGTCCTTTCAAAAGCTTGTAATCAGACTGCATGTAACTCCAACAAGTAAGTACTGTACCTTTAAGAGCTGAAATATGCAATGCTTAGTTTTTAGTCCATGCGTGTTGTATTGAATAGCTTTAGATCTGTGGTGTCCAACTTGTTTTCATTGAGGGGCCACGTCACAGTTATCGCTGCTTTCAGAGGGCCGCTTGTAACCATCAATTGATTGGAACGCTATGGGTGCTCAAAATGGATCAATTTACATCTGGCACTCAGCATCAAGGGTTGGAATTGGGAGTTAGATCCCCAAAATGATTCCCGAGCGCGGCCACCGCTGCTGCTCACTGCTCCCCTCACCTCCCACGGGGTGGAACAATCAAATGCAGAGGGTAATTTCGCCACACCTAGTGTGTGTGTGACTATCAGTGGAACTTTAACTTTAATCGCGATACTTATTTAATTTCTAAATAGACATATTTATTAAGAATCCAATAGAAAAGTTGCCTGTTTTGAAAAGGTTTTTTTTAGAATTTGTATACCAAATAATACATTGCGAGATTTGATGTGAATCGATTCTGAATCAAATTGTGATTTGTTGTCAGATCCCCATCCCTCTTGAACATAAATACAGAACTGCCTCATATTATTACTAGGGCTGCAACTAACAACTAATTTGATCATTGATTAATCTGTCGATTATTACTTCGATTGATCGATTAATAATCGGATAAAAGAGACAAACTACATTTCTATCCTTTCCAGTATTTTAAAGGGGAAAAAAACAGCATACTGGCACCATACTTATTTTGATTATTGTTTCTCAGCTGTTTGTAAATGTTGCAGTTTATAAATAAAGGTTTATAAAAAAATAAAATAAAAAAAAGGAGCCTCCGCGCATGCGCATAGCATGGATCCAACGAATCGATGACTAAATTAATCGCCAACTATTTTTATAATAGATTTTAATCGAATGAATCGATTAGTTGTTGCAGCCCTAATTATTACAAGTGTTGTCACATGATTACACAAAGGAATCACACTTTTAGAATTTGGATTAATCACAGGTTATTACTGACTTGCATCATTTGAATAAAAAAATGACTCCAATATTTAGACACAAATGCAATTTTATTGTCAGAATGTCATACAGGAACATTTTTTTAAAATGCACTACATTTATTAGTTCTATACTTTAGTAACAGTTTTATCTAAAGTACTGTCAACGTTTATTTTGAATTGAAATGTCAAAGCGAGCACAACAGTCTGCGTCTCCTCACTCATTTTTTGCACTGAAGTGTGCATTGACCTGATCACTGACGATATAACAAACTGCACCGCCTTTCAGGCGGTTAAGGTGAAGAAGCACGTAAGGTCAAAATAATTAATCTGCACTTGTGATTTATCACATGAGTTAACCCTAAATATTACACAATTGCACGTATATTTGATTATCATGGATAACTTACTTTGAAAGCATATATTTAAGAATGTATTCTTCCTAATCAAAACAATGCTTGCAATATTCTATTGCAGAGGTCGGCAACCAAAAACGTTGAAAGAGCCATATTGGACCAAACATACAAAAAACTAATCTGTCTGGGGCCGCAAAAAATTAAAAGCCATATATAAGTCTTATAATGAAGGCAACACGTGACATAAGTGTCTATATTAGCTATAATAGCCCTACTATCAAAATGACTATGTGTCGCAGGCTGAAGCAAATCTTAGTTGACAGAAATGTTGAAATGTAATATTTATTCTACACATTTTTACAACATTAGAAACCATTAGTAAATCAGAGGCTACTCAGAAGGTGAGATAACTCCTGGAAATGACTGGCTTTTAATGGCCTAAGGTATAGATGTGTGTGTCCAAGTTAAAGGAAACGGCAGGCTGTCTTCTTTTAATATGTTTATTACAATCTTTGCAAGCTAGGTAATGTTTGCTGTGGTCTGGAACAACATGGCACACAAACAACTTAAATATTATTAGTAAGTAATATTAGCTGAAATGCAGCTAATATTACATACAGATAATGTGTCATGAGCCATCCAAAACTAAATTATATACAAAGAGGACAAAAGTAAAGGATATTAAATGAGTTCAACTATACCTACAAATGAGGCATAATGATGCAATATGTACATACAGCTAGCCTAAATAGCATTTTTGCATTGATTAGGTTGCAGTCATGCACTGACCAAATATGTCTGATTAGCACTCCAACAAGTCAATAACATCAACAAAGCGCACATTTGTGCATTCACGCACAGTATAAAACTTTTGGTGGGCAAAATGAGACAAAGAAGGAGTGGAAGATTTGACATGTAAACAAACTGTTGCGTCACAGTCCACACTATGGTGAGTTCAAGAACCACCGAAATTAGTAGGACAAAACCATGTTCACCAAATACTCTCATCAGTGAAGCCTAAACACAAACATAATAAACAATGGTCTTTCTAACAATTGGGAAGGTCTATTTTCAAGCCTTTCTTAAAAATGCTCCAGAGAGCCACTAGGGCAGCACTAAAGAGCCTCATGCGGCTCAAGAGCCGTCGGTTGCTGAACCCCGTCCTATTGCATGATCAGATAATATTAAAGTTTGGAAGATGTGCAATTACATGTATACTATTTTTATTTCTTTTTTTCAAATTTAAAGAACAAATACATTTAGCAAGAAATAGTAAAGTGCTTTATTGACACACTTTATTTCCAGGCTTTGGCGGGCCAAATTTGGCCTTTTGTTTTAACACCTGTGCTTTGGCCTCGGGGGCCACCAAAAATAACTGTTTCTCAGCTGTGGTCCGTATGGGCCGCAGTGGTACTCGGTGGTAATACACTTTTCCCCCACTTGTGGCAGTAATGACAATATCAAACAGAACAATAATAATAATAATATATTTTATTTGTAGTGCATAGGGATATCCGATATTCCGATATTGTCCAACTCTTAATTACCGATATCAACCGATACCGATATATACAGTTGTGGAATTAACACATTATTATGCCTAGTTTGGACAACCAGGTATGGTGAAGATAAGGTCCTATTTAAATAAATTAATAAAATAAGATAAAAAAAATTAAAAACATTTTCTTGAATAAAAAAGAAAGTAAAAACAATATAAAAACAGTTACATAGAAACTAGTAATTAATGAAAATGATTACAATTAACTGTTAAAGGTTAGTACTATTAGTGGACCAGCAGCACGCACAATCATGTGTGCTTACGGACTGTATCCCTTGCAGACTGTATTGATATATATTGATATATAATGTAGGAACCAGAATATTAATAACAGATTTGTGTGAATGAGTGGGAATGAGTGTAAATGGGGGAGGGAGGTTTTTTGATTTGGTGCACTAATTATAAGTGTATCTTGTGTTTTTTATGTTGATTTAATTTTAAAAAAAACAAACAAACAAAAAAAAAAAAAAACGATACCGATAATAAAAATACAGATACCGATAATTTCCGATATTACATTTTAAAGCATTTATCGGCCGATAATATTGGCCTGCCGATATTATCGGACATCTCTAGTAGTGCACTTAATATTCGACTAACAAATCTCAAACTGCTGGGACGTTTGGAGCTAATAAAAATTATGACTAAGTGAAGTGAATTATATTTATAAAGCGCTTTTCTCTAGTAACTCAAAGCGCTTTTACATAGTGAAACCCGATATCTAAGTTACATTTAAACCAGTGTGGGTGGCCCTGGGAGCAGGTGGTGGGTAAAAGTGTCTTGCCCGAGGACACAACGGCAGTGACTAGGATGGCGGAAGCGGGGATCGAACCTGGAACCCTCAAGTTGCTGGCACGGCCACTCTACCAATAAAGTTGTGAAACTCATTTGCAGTTAAATTTTAGTGACTGTTTATCGACGAAACATATATTATTCATTAATTTAGTTTGAATTTATTTTAGCACTGCGTAATTGTATGTACATTTATTTTTTTTATTTTTTTTTATCCTTTCTTTTGCAGTATATTAGATTCATATTTATTCTTGTAGTCAGACTGACATAAGCCTTGATAATTATATTCTTGGTGGTTAACGCATGGTTTCATATCATTTGACAAGGTTTATCCTGTTGAACTCTAAGTAGGTTATATGTAATTATAGAAGACGATTAAAGTCTTTGAGTGGGTCCCGGGTTCCACTGTAGAGGAACAGCTGGGCCCCAAGGAAAGGTTAGGAACCCCTGCTTTAGAATTTACCTATAGTGTTTAATTTAACGGTACAAAATGATTCTCTCACTTTTTGGCTCAACTGAAGTGTCAATAATAACATTTATTCCTCCAAACAACTGTGATTGAATTATTTCTCGCTCCGTCTCCGACTCCTCCCCCGTAGAGCCGTTTCCAATTGAAGGCAGGTCCGTGCTTTTGTGTTCCTCATTGTCATGACAGGGATCCTCAACTTGTGGAGGCTCCCTTCACTGTGGCTTAATCAGATCTGGAGAGGAAGGGAAGTCGGGTGGGGTTAAACAGGTA
>NC_084737.1:72050218-72052718 GCF_033978785.1 Entelurus aequoreus
GGATATCGCAAAAAGCCGCTGCCTGACCAGGGCTCAGAAAATCTGCAGAGACTCCTCCCACCCCCACCAAGGACTGTTTTCACTGCTGGACTCTAGAAAGAGGTTTCGCAGCCTCCGTAGCAGAACCTCCAGGTTCTGTAACAGCTTCTTCCCTCAGGCCGTAAGACTCTTGAACGCATTAAAATAATCCCCTCAATTCCCCCCAAAAATGGATTAACTCGCTGGAATTCAAAGACAGTATAACATACATCCATAAACGTGGATGCAAATGCAAAAGTGCAATATATTTATCTGTACAGTAATCTATTTATTTATATCCGCACCTTATTGCTCTTTTATCCTGCACTACCATGAGCTAATGCAACAAAATGTTGTTCTTATCTGTACTGTAAAGTTCAAATTTGAATGACAATAAAAGGAAGTCTAAGTCTAATATATAGGCAGCCATATATTTTACCCAAGCGCCATGTCGAGCTATGCGTCTAGATCAGAGGTCAGCAACCCAAAATGTTGAAAGAGCCATATTGGACCAAAAATACAAAAAAAAATCTGTCTGGAGCCGCAAAAACTTAAAAAGCCTTATATATGTCTTAGAATGAAGGCAACACATTATGTAAGTGTCTATATTCAAGACAGAAAAGGAAGAACGAACACATTTTGGCTTGAAGTCTAACGAGAAAGGTGAAGTTATAACGATGAAACGCCCTCAGGAAGAGGTGCTTTAAGACATGGCTAGCTAGCTAGCAGCTAAAGTCCATCCTCCGTCGGCAGCGTTTTAGCTACTTCTAAATCACTAATCCTCATCTCCATGGCGACAAATAAAGTAAGTTTCTTACAAGTATCATCCCTGCAGGACGAGGAAAAGCTAAACATGCTTCACTACACACCGTAGCTCACCGGCATCAAAATGTAAACAAACGCCATTGGTGGATCTACACCTGACATCCACTGTAATGATACCAAGTACAGGCACGTCTCTAGTTAATACTACTATGATTTTTTGCCATCACAACATCTTCTTTCGTTTTTTTAAAATGTATATTATGTTTATAAACTCAGGAAATATTTCCCTGGACACATGAGGACTTTGAATATGACCAATTAGGGATGTCCGATAATGGCTTTTTGCCGATATCCGATATTCCGATATTGTCCAACTCTTAATTACCGATACCGATATCAACCGATACCGATATCAACCGATACTGATATATACAGTCGTGGAATTAACCCATTATTATGCCTAATTTGGACAACCAGGTATGGTGAAGATAAGGTCCTTTTTTTTAAAAAAATAATTAAATAAAATAAGATAAATAATTTAAAAACATTTTCTTGAATAAAAAAGAAAGTAAAACAATATAAAAACAGTTACATAGAAACTAGTAATTAATGAAAATGAGTAAAATTAACTGTTAAAGGTTAGTACTATTAGTGGACCAGCAGCACGCACAATCATGTGTGCTTACGGACTGTATCCCTTGGAGACTGTATTGATATATATTGATATATAATGTAGGAAGCAGAATATTAATAACAGAAAGAAACAACCCTTTTGTGTGACTGAGTGTGAATGGGGGAGGGAGGTTTTTTGGGTTGGTGTACTAATTGTAAGTGTATCTTGTGTTTTTTATGTTGATTTAATAAAAAAAAACAAAAAACAAACAAACAAAAAATGATACCGATAATTAAAAAAAACGATACCGATAATTTCCGATATTACATTTTAAAACATTTATCGGCAGGTAATATCGGCATTATCGGACATCTCTAAGACCAATGTATGATCCTGCAACTACTTGGTATCGGATGATACCCAAATTTGTGGTATCATCTAAAACTAATGTAAAGTATCAAACAACAGAAGAATAAGTGATTATTACATGTTAACAGAAGTGTAGACAGAACATGTTAAAAGAGAAAGTAAGCAGATATTAACAATTAATTAACAAGTAGATTAATAATTCATTTTCTACCACTTGTCCTTAATAATGTTGACAAAATAATAGAATGATAAACGACACAATATGTTACTGCATATGTCAGCAGACTAATTAGGAGCCTTTGTTTGTTTACGTATTACTAAAAGACAAGTTGTCTTGTATGTTCACTATTTTAATTAAGGACTTAACTGCAATAAGAAACATATGTTTAATGTACCCTAAGATTTTTTGTTAATATAAAGCCAAGTAATGCAATTTCTTTGTGGTCCCCTTTATTTAGAAAAGTATCGACATAAATTTAGTACCGGTACCAAAATATTGATATTGTTACAACACTAGTATCTGTACAGATTCATACTACATTCTTGTAGCAGCATGTCAACTAACAGTTCCCACTTTAGTGTTGATTTCATGCTTTTCTTAAGTGAGAATTAGACATAGAAAGTAGGCTCAAGGTTTAAGGTTATGCATGACTGTAATCTCATCCAATGGAGAGCTTGTGTAAACACAAAGCCTGGGATCAATGACTGCACAACACACTTACTTGCACACACATG
>NC_084737.1:72057718-72080218 GCF_033978785.1 Entelurus aequoreus
GGGGGGGTTTGAGGAAGGGGAGGCTGGCAGTGATGGCAAAGGGAGAACAACAGGGGTCAGCCGAAGAATGGACCGCTCTATGGCTGGACTTGGGTTGATTGCTGGCGGGGAAGCTGGTTGTGGGAGGGGGAGAGGGGAGTATTTCAGGGGAGGAAGCAGGGTTGGCCAAGGTGATGGGAGACTTGGATGGTTGCTTGGTGGGTGTAAGGTACACATGGTCTCCTGAGCAATGTTTGGGTCTGTGGGAGTCGAAGGTGATAGTCAATGTATCAGGGACACGGCTACCCTGCACACATCTGAAGATGACAACTAGCCTGGCAAAGCAATATTTCTTAATAAACGTCTTAAAGGCCTACTGAAATGAATTTTTTAAATTTAAACGGGGATATCAGATCCATTCATTCTATGTGTCATACTTGATCATTTCGCGATATTGCCATATTTTTGCTGAAAGGATTTAGTAGAGAGCATCGACGATAAAGTTCGCAACTTTTGGTCGCTGATGAAAAAAAAAGCCCTGCCTGCACCGGAAGTAGCGTGACGTCACGGGTTGAAAGGGTCCTCACATTTCCCCATTGTTTACACCAGCAGCGAGAGCGATTCGGACCTGAGAAAGCGACGATTACCCCATTAATTTGAGCGAGGATGAAAGATTTGTGGATGAGGAACGTGAGAGTGAAGGACTAGAGTGCAGTGCAGGACGTATCTTTTTTCGCTCATTGGATTCCACACTTTCTCCTTTTTCTATTGTGGATCACGGATTTGTATTTTAAACCACCTCGGATACTATATCCTCTTGAAAATGACAGTCCAGAACGTGAAATGGACATTCACAGTGACTTTTATCTCCACGAAAACACATTGGCGAAGCATTTTAGCTACGGAGCTAACGTGATAGCATCGGGCTTCACTGCAGATAGAAACAAAAGAAATAAACCCCTGACTGGAAGGATAGACAGAAAATCAACAATACTATTAAACCATGGACCTGTAACTACACGGTTAATGCTTTCCAGCCTGGCGAAGCTTAACAATGCTGTTGCTAACGACGCCATTGAAGCTAACTTAGCTACGGGACCTCACAGAGCTATGCTAAAAACTTAGCTATCCACCTACGCCAGCCAGCCCTCATCTGCTCATCAACACCCGTGCTCACCTGCGTTCCAGCAAACGACGGAGCGACGAAGGACTTCAGCCGATCATCGATGCGGTCGGCGGCTAGCGTCGGATAGCGCATCTGCTATCCAAGTCAAAGTCCTCCTGGTTGTGTTGCTGCAGCCAGCCGCTAATACACCGATCCCACCTACAGCTTTCTTTTTTGCAGTGTTCATTGTTCATTAAATAAATGGCAAAAGATTCACCAACACAGATGTCCAGAATACTGTGGAATTTTGCGATGAAAACAGAGCTTTTTGTATTGGATACAATGGTGTCCGAATACTTCCGTTTTAACCATTGACGTCACGCGCATACGTCATCATACATAAGTTACATAAGTTCCGCGGGAAATTTAAAATTGCACTTTATAAGTTAACCCGGCCGTATTGGCATGTGTTGCAATGTTAAGATTTCATCATTGATATATAAACTATCAGACTGCGTGGTCGGTAGTAGTGGGTTTCAGTAGGCCTTTAATAAACACTACACCGATGTTGCTTTTATTTTTAAGAGTAAATTACTCCAAATTGTCCAATTGGGCGATACAATGGTACTGAATTTTAGAGATACAATATAACAATTTCATATCACGTAGGATTACAACGGTATTGTTGAATGTGCTCAAAAAATACTTATACACTGACATTATTTTCACAAAGCTTTATTAAAAAATAGTTAAACAGACAATATAAAAAAATCATTAAATATTGTTCTGACCTCTTAAAGGTGCTGTTTACTACGTTAGGCTTGGTCGGGGGTCAGCAAGCCACTTCTCTCGAGCCCCATGCGGCTCTTTTGTGCCGCCCGAGTGGCTCCCTGAAACATTTTTAAAAAAGGATTGAAAATGGAAAAAGATGGGGGGAAAAATATTTTTTTGTTTGAGGACAAACGTGACACAAACCTTCCCAATTGTTAGAACGCCCACTGTTTAATATGTTTGTGTGTATTCTTCACTGATGAGAGTATTTGGTGAACATGGTTTTGTACTACTAATTTTCGCAGTCCATAGTGTGGACTGTGACGCAACAGTTTGTTTACATGTAAAATCTTCCACTCCTTCTTTGTCTCATTTTGTCCACCAAAAGTTGTATGCTGTGCGTGAATGCACAAAGGTGCGCTTTGTTGATGTTATTGACTTGTTGGAGCGCTAACCAGGCATATTTGGTCAGTGCATGACTGCAAGCTAATCAATGCTAACATGCTATTTAGGCTAGCTGTATGTACATATTGCATCATTATGCCTCACTTGTAGGTATATTTGAACTCATTTAATATCATTTACTTGTATCCTCTTTGTATATAAATTAGTTTTGCATGTCTCATGACACATTAGCTGTATGTAATATTGGCTGCATTTCAGATAGTTGTGTGCCATGTTGTTCCAGACCACAGCAAACATTACTTAGCTTGCCAAAGATTGTAATAAATCTATTAAAAGAAGACAGCCTGCCATTTCCTTTAATGTGGACACACACATCTATACCCTTGGCCATTAAAAGCCAGTCATTTCCAGGAGTTATATCACCTTCTGAGTAGCCTCTGTTTGACTAATGTTTTCCAATGTTGTAAAAATGTGTAGAATAAATATTAAATTTCAACATTTCTGTCAGCAAAGATTTGCTTAAGCCTGCAACACACAGTCATTTTGATAGTAGGCTAATATAGCTAATATAGACACTTATGTCATGTGTTGCCTTCATTATGACACTTATATACGGCTTTTAATTTATTGCGGCTCCAGACCGATTTTTTTTTTTGTATTTTTGGTCCAAAATGGCTCTTTCAACATTTCTGGTTGCCGACCCCTGGGCTAGGTGTCTCAAACTCAATTTAACGGGGGAGTTTCTGGAGGTAGAGTCGGAGTGAGGCTGGGCCACACAAAGTGTTCACTTCTGAAATACAAAGGCTTTAAGTGATTATAAATGTAAAATTGAATGTAAAAATTGGAGATGGTAAGACACACTTCCACTTGCCTACAGGAAGTTGCTCTTTGGGTTTCCCAATGTGTTTGTTTCACTGTCCTTTTTGTATTTGGACTGTTAATGTATTTAGTGTTCTTTAAAGTGGGATTCAAAATTGCTGTCATTGGCATTGCATATATTTAATTATTAGCCGCTTAAGGCATGTGGACCGCAATTACACTGAGGCGAAGTTACTTTAAGTAGAGGGCCACAAAAATGGTGCGTAGTAACGTGTTACATTTACGGAAGTAACTTTTTCAATAAATTGTACTTCTCAAAGTAGTTTTAATGCAACATACTTTTTACTTTTACTTGAGTATTTTTGAGAAAAATAAACGCTACTTTTACTCGTTACTTGTTAGATTGAGTTTCATTCCGATCGTTACATTTATTGATATGACAGTTATTTACAATCTATTGATTAAGGGTTGCAAAGACAAATTAATCGGTCTTCTTCCAGCAGGCACTGTCACATGACTGTGTTTCACCAATCCAACGTAAGCAGTAGGGACGTTTGACTCCATTTCACCAATCAAACGGAGCCTGGCAGTCACATGACTCTGTTTGACCAATCCAATGTAAGCAGTAGTGACGCTTGAAACCATTTCACCAATCAAACAAGCACAACGTACAGCTATAGGACGCTGAAATAAGTCAGTATTTTTAAAGTATATGATGAAATATAAACTTACTTGTTTAACAAGTGTCAGAATGTTACAGAAGAAGACACTTACGTGACATGACCTAAGCAAATTCCCGGCTGTTTTGAGCGATTTGCTGATCGGAAACCTTCTAAAATAGTTGACTAAATTAGCCATCTTTTGGTATTCAGTGTGTGAATGTGTGTGTGAATGGATGAATGTGGAAATAGTGTCAAAGCGCTTTGAGTACCTTGAAGGTAGAAAAGCGCTATACAAGTATAACCCATTTATTTATTTGCTGATCACAATAACACCAAGTATCATTTAAACACATTACAACATCACCAAATAGCAGTGGAGAGTCGTACTTATCCGTTAGATTCGTAGCTTGAAAGTTACTAGCGCTAACTCATTAGCATGTAGCATTCTCTTCTTCTACTGTATTTACATTCTAACACAGCTAAACAAGCTGACTGTATTATGATGATAGTATATATCTGATAGTATATATCTGTATCATGAATCCATTTAAGTGGACCCCGACTTAAACAAGTTGAAAAACGTATTCGGGTGTTACCATTTAGTGGTAAATTGTACGGAATATGTACTTCACTGTGCAACCTACTAATAAAAGTATCAATCAAACTCATTTAGTGCATAGAAACGTACTGACTGTAAAAAGTGACAATGTCAGACAAGGCAACACAAATAACATTCACATTATGTGCTGTCATCTGTGTCAGTAGAAATGTTCACGTTTCAGCCTACACAAAATCCACTTCCAACTAGAGAAAACATGTTGCAGTCAATTGTGTATGATTTTCATATTTTTCGCACACACACGCAGGAATACTTACTCTTACTCAAGTAATTATTTTGATGACTACTTTTTACTTTGACTCGAGTCATATTATTCTAAAGTAACCGTCCTCTTACTTGAGTACAATTTTTGGATATTAAGATTAAAGTTTAAGATTAAAGTACCAATGATTGTCACACACACACTAGATGTGGTGAAATTTGTCCTCTGCATTTGTCCCATCCCCTTGGGGAGCAGTGGGCAGCAGCGGCGCCGCGCCCGGGAATCATTTTGGTGATTTAACCCCCAACTCCAACCCTTTGTTGCTGAGTGCCAAGCAGGGAGGTTATGGGTCCCATTTGTATAGTCTTTGGTATTCTACCCACCTCTGCCTCTGCTTTACACAAATGTCTAGAGAGTGCTAACTTTCCAGAGGGTTTTAAGCATTAAATCGTAACCCGTGCACTCGCATAAGCTTTGTTGTTTGTTAGCTAATGACATGTTAGCTATAATTGAATGTGCAGCCTACCACAGCAACAACATGACTGCAAATTGTTAGTTGCTTCTCTCGGACTACTTTTGTTTATGCGAGTACGAGTAGCGAGACCCGGTGAGTGACAAGCGGTAAAAAAATGGATGGATGAATGGATCATGAAAAATATGTACACTTTAAAAAAATGTATGTTCTCTTAAACTACTAATGGTAACTTAGCATAAAATAAGCAAACAGTCATTTTAATAGGATCTGGTCTAAAAATCAATGGATACGTTTTCTTAAAGGCCTACTGAAATTAAATTTTATGGCAGGTCCATTCTAAGTGTCATACTTGATCATTTCGCGATATTGCCGTATTTTTGCTGAAAGGATTTAGTAGAGAACATCGACGATAAAGTTCGCAACTTTTGGTCGCTGATAAAAAAGCCTTGCCTGTACCGGAAGTAGCGTGACGTCACAGGTTGTGGAGCTCCTCACATCTGCACATTGTTTACAATCATGGCCAGCAGCAGCGAGAACGATTCGGACCGAGAAAGCGACGATTACCCCATTAATTTGAGCGAAGATGAAAGATTTGTGGATGAGGAAAGTGAGAGTGAAGGATTAGAGGGCAGTGGAAGCGATTCAGATAGGGAAGATGCTGTGAGAGGCGGGTGGGACCTGATATTCAGCTGGGAATGACTAAAACAGTAAATAAACACAAGACATATACAGTATATACTCTATTAGCCACAACACAATCAGGCTTATATTTAATATGCCACAAATTAATCCGCATAACAAACACCTCCCCCCTCCCGTCCATATAACCCACCAATACAAATCAAACACCCGCACAACACACTCAATCCCACAGCCCAAAGTACCGTTCACCTCCGTAAAGTTCATACAGCACATATATTTCCCCAAAGTTACGTACGTGACATGCACATAGCGGCACGCACGTACGGGCAAGCGATCAAATGTTTGGAAGCCAAAGCTGTACTCACGGTAGCGCGTCTGCTATCCAACTCAAAGTCCTCCTGGTTGTGTTGCTGTAGCCAGCCGCTAATACACCGATCCCACCTACAGCTTTCTTCTTTGCTGTCTTCATTGTTCATTAAACAAATTGCAAAAGATTCACCAACACAGATGTCCAGAATACTGTGGAATTTTGCGATGAAAACAGACGACTTGATAGCTGGCCACAATGGTGACCGAATATATCCGCACAATCCGTGACGTCACGTGCAAACGTCATCATACCGAGACGTTTTCAGCAGAATAATTTGCGGGAAATTTAAAATTGCACTTTACTAATCTAACCCGGCCGTATTGGCATGTTTTACAATCACTGATTTATAAACTATCAGACTGCGTGGTCGGTAGTAGTGGGTTTCAGTAGGCCTTTAATGCATATTCCCCAACAGACACTCACTGTATATTCCGAAAAAACAATCCAGTTTGAACATAATTTAATGCTCAATCTATTTATCATTCAACTCTTATGAATGATTTATTTGCAATGTTGACAAAATTACAGTAGTAATGGTTTGGTTTACAACGGGGTTTGAGTAATTTTGAGCGCTGATCATATGTTAGACATGTCGCAGACTTCCTTGATTAACTCACATCTGGTTAACCACTCATTTCTATTCCAAAATATTACACACTCGACATTCTGTGATGTGACTATTCCGAGTAATGATTGATATATTCCCAAAATATCTTTGGAGAGGGGGGTTACTCTCTGGTCTGTCATCTGTCTCTCTTCTCATGTCCTCAGTCTTGTCTCTGTCCCTGTCCAGCCGCCCGATGTGTGGTTAGAGTGCGGTATTCCTCATGATAAGCACTAACAGATGCTCGCTCTGTTGGCTTGGCACACTTGACCTGTTTCACTTCAGAAGTTTGGGATACTCATGCCACACCTCATGCATGTCCCTCTCCAAAGATCACTTACTGTACGCCCAAATCAACCATAACCGCGGTCTATCTAATCCTAATTAAACCTCATCTTACTGTACATCTGCTATCAACATGTTTTCAGGATAGATAGACCATTGCCTATAAACACCACCACAACAAACAGGACTACATAGAAAGCAAACTGAATATATTTTTTTAACTATGCATATTATAATATAGGCTATCAATAGCAGGAACACCCACAAACACACACATCCCCACACAAAGGGATTTAGTTGGTGACAGATGTGTTGTGGTACAGTCCATTGCGTGGCAATGGTCACTTCAATCCCTTCCATATGACAGTGATTAGGTAGGACGCGCATAATGCTCATAGATCCCTGCTCTGACATCTAACACACACAAAGACAAGGCACAAGAAAACACTAATACACTCACACACACACTCCCCCCCCCATTCTCTCAGCCAGGCTTAGAACATTCCGTACCTGCATTAGCAAAGTGCTAAACTAATTGCTTTGCACACAAGAAAACACTGTCATTATTGTGTTGCAACACCCTTTGGCAAGTATGTACTGCAGGGTTTTGATTAAAAAAATCTCGTGTTTTAAGTAGTTTTTATATTTGTGATGTTTGCGTGGGCGGTTACAGTAGTCCGGTGGTGTGTTTCTCCATGTGCGTGTGAGAGTTCACAGCTGTGACGGCCTGTGGCCTTGCTAGTGAGGCCCTCATGCTGATAACACGCTGACTAAACACCGGCAGACGGGGCTCATGGTGAATTGTCATCACATCTCCTTGAATCAACAGGTGAAAAACACTGGTGATACCACCTGTTAAACCAAGACGCACTGTAACTTCAGAGTGTTTTAAAGGGCTCCTCTAATGCTGAATTGGCACTTGTTTCATAGTTCAGCACTAAAAAATGTCTACAAATAAAATTCCCCCCAAAAGTAGTGATTTTAGGCTTATTTTATGAAGCATTTTTTTGAATTTGCCCACTTTTAGCTGCATGTTTGTGCAGAAGTACATACAGAAAGGGAGAGTCACATTTTGCAAAACAGTCTTGCGGAAGTCACCTACAGAAGACTGAAGGCAATTTCATATTGTCTAGTACAGACCTGGGCATTCTGCGGCCCGCGGGCCGGATGCCAATTATAAATTACAAAATAAATTTAAAAAAGTATCTATGTCGAGTGTGCAATACAACGGTGCTGCTTTTGTTTTGAAAATCGTTATTTGTATTACTTCCGTGTGGACGTATGCGTGTGCCTGATTGTGAGTGAATGTGAACAGCTGCAATCACAAATTACAAAATAAAGTTGAAAAAACATCTACGTCGTGCTCGCAATACAACTGTGCTGCTTTTATTTTGAAAAGTATTATTTATGGGCGTATGTCCGTGTGTAACCTGCGAGTGAAGGTGCACATGCAGCGACAAGTGATGCACGGTTTACACCCGAGACGCTAAAAAGAGAAAAGTTGATGAAGAAAGGCGTGTTTCCAACAAGACATGGACTGCCAAGCAACGTTCCCTCTAAGGTGCGTGCCTGCGCAATTGCGCACTGCTCAAGCGTCCGCTGCGCGCAGCAAATATATGCTGCGCACCAAATCAAATCCCATCTGAATTGTAAACAAAATTAACATATTTATTCTATGTAATTTTGCAATGCAACTTTGAGTGACAGTGACAACAAGCGGCCCTAACGGTGTTCGTCATCACCGTTCAATTGAACACCGTTCAATTATTGTAACGTCTATCGAGATGCTTCGAGGACAGGAATTATATCGATCACTTTGAGCAAAACTGTTTATATTCGGCCATAACCACACCAAAAACATGAGTTTTCACACTTCTGTCTCGAAAAACTAGTCATTTTCTGCCGTACAAACCAGGCCAAAACCAACTTGTCATCTGTCACCAACACGCATAGCACTAAACCACTGGTGCGTTTATGGCCACACAAAAAGTCGGACAACTCAAACACCACACAAAGTTACACTATGACTCCTCAGTCATACGTGTGCTTATTTTACTGTCATTTATTATTAATGTTAATTTATTTATATTAGTCATGGAATGCTGTTACACACACTATGTTGAAGTATTACTATTATTATTAATTATTATTATTATTAATATTATTATTTATCTTACGGTATATATCAAAAATAATATTGAGCAAAATTTAATTGAAATATTGTCGATGTGGCCCCCCAGCAGTGCTCGGGCTGCTCATGCGGCCCCCGGTAAAAATTAATTGCCCACCCCTGGTCTAGTATGTGCTTTCGTAGCGTCTTCATCCCGAATCATGTTATTTTCGCGCAGATTCCGAAGGAATTATCAAATATGTCTGCCGGATGCATTGTTGCAGGTTGTAGCAATACAACTAAAGAAGGGCATTCAATCGATCACAACTGGACTTTTTGGTTGGACTAGGTATGACCATTCTAAGTCTAAGAGCATGAACCGATGAAGCCTACTCGGATGAGAGGCGAAACGTCTTCTAAGACAAATTGAACAGTCCAGGTGCGATCGATTGAATGCCCTGATATTACAATGACCTGGAAGAATGAAAAACATTTATAGACAACTCAAGAAGGGGTCAGCCTGCATACATTTCTAAATGAAGGAAATATGAGGAAAGTATTGAGCTCTCCAGTCAAATTGACCCATGCAAGACCAAGATCAGATCAAGATCAAGATCAAGATGCTTTATTGTTGTCCATTCTTTAAAGGCCTACTGAAATGAATTTTTTTTTATTCAAACGGGAATAGCAGATCCATTCTATGTGTCATACTTGATAATTTTGCGATATTGCCATATTTTTGATGAAAGGATTTAGTAGAGAAAATCGACGATAAAGTTCGCAACTTTTGCTCGCTGATAAAAAAAGCCTTGCCTGTACCGGAAGTAGCGTGACGTCACAGGAGCTAGTATTCCTCACAATTCCCCGTTGTTTACAATGGAGCGAGAGATTCGGAGCGACAAAGCGACGATTACCCCATTAATTTGAGCGAGGATGAAAGATTCGTAGATGAGGAACGTTACAGTGAAGGACTTGAAAGGCAGTGATGGACGTATCTTTTTTCGCTCTGACCGTAACTTAGGTACAAGCTGGCTCATTGGATTCCACACTCTCTCCTTTTTCTATTGTGGATCACGGATTTGTATTTTAAACCACCTCGGATACTATATCCTCTTGAACATGAGAGTCGAGCAGGCGAAATGGACATTTAAAGTGACTTTTATCCCCACGACAATACATCGGTGACACACTTAGCTACTGAGCTAACGTGATAGCATCGTTCTCAAATGAAGATAGAAACAAAAGAAATAAACCCCTGACTGGAAGGATAGACAGAAGATCAACAATACTATTACACCATGTACATGTAACTACACGGTTAAAAATTCTCAGCCTGGTAAGGCTTAACAATGCTGTTGCTAACGACGCTAAGGCTATTTTAGCAACTTAGCAACCGGACCTCACAGAACTATGATAAAAACATTAGCGCTCCACCTACGCCAGCCAGCCCTCATCTTCCCATCAACAGCCGTCTTTCACAAACGAGAGAAACATTTGGTAAAACGCTAGAATTCTATTTTGCGTCCTCTTCTAACGATGTTTTCCTGAAGATGGTTTAGGAAATGTTGAAAGAGTACAGTGATCTGCAGATGCATCGCCTGTGGCCGAGGCTCTGTAAGGATTGGTCTCCCCCTCTTCAGCTTCAGGTTTGAAACAGTACGGTTGAAGTCCAGGATTGGAGGCTAATTATGTCGTACTTAGTTTTTTTTAGTGTGAATCAGAGCCGTCTTACAAAGAAAGCATGTTTGTTCAAACTAGTGTACATTTCAATAATACATTATATGTCCATATTATTTTATGTTAAATGTTTTGCTTTTTTTGCTGCTTTGAAGTAATCATGTAATCAAGTAATCACCAGGGCGACAAAAATATGCAATTAAGTGATCAAAATAATAATTTTGCATGCCTTTAGCCACACTGTCTATGTGGGGAAATTGGCTCCGGTTCTGTATTTTTCAGTCACACCAAGAGAGGGCGGCATCTCGAGTCTGGCATCGGACAGGGATTGTTACTAGTACAGCTAGTTATCTTACTTACTCAAAAACTAACTGATATTATGGGAAATGACTGCCAGATCATTTTTCAGGAGCAAAAATACATAAAGAAAATGGTGTTGGTGAAATTTTGGTCATCTGGATGCTACAAAGTTGTATAAACTAAAATAATTTCTAGTTGAATTGTAGACCCAAAAATTATGTTTAGGTTCTTCCCTTAGATCTTGAAATCAATTGCAAATAGTGCAAATTGCTCCATCAAAGATAATTAAATAAATGATTGCCAAAAGAATGAAAAATGTAAACAGGGACGTTTAATAGTAAGAATAACTTTTAAAAGGGGAACTGCACTTTTTTTGGAATTTTGCCTATCGTTTATTATTATGAATGACATGACGACGGATGGATTTTTTTTTAATGCATTCTAAAAATAAATAAAAGTCTCTTTACAGTGGAGCCATTAGGAGGTCCTCTATTTCGCCCATAAAATCCAATAAATAACCATTTAAAAATTGCCAACAACACCCCATTTACACTTTGTGATTTGAATATTAATCAAGTATAAGTGATATTGTTATTGTAAGCGCTAATGCAGACAAACTATTTCTAACGGCGCCGTGATCACTACAGTGTGTCCCTGTGTTTACATCCATCGAGTGGTCTGCTGCTTTCTCGCTTCCCTGCTCGCTGGAAGTTTATTGTAGATCATAAATCATGCATCTCACCTGGACAGAAGAAGTCTGAGAAGGTAATCCGGCAAGTTGGTACACTTTGACAACCATTTAGGGCCTGTCTTGTCTTAAAGGCCTACTGAAACTCACTACTACCGACCACGCAGTCTGATAGTTTATATATCAATGATGAAATCTTAACATTGCAACACATGCCAATACGGCCGGGTTAGATTAGTAAAGTGTAATTTTAAATTTCCCGCGAAATATCCTGCTGAAAACGTCTCGTAATGATGACGTTTGCGCGTGACGTCACGGATTGTAGCGGACATTTTGGGACACCATTGTGGCCAGCTATTAAGTCGTCTGTTTTCATCGCAAAATTCCACAGTATTCTGGACATCTGTGTTGGTGAATCTTTTGCAATTTGTTTAATGAACAATGAAGACAGCAAAGAAGAAAGCTCTAGGTGGGAAGCGGTGTATTAGCGGCCGGCTGCAGCAACACAAGAACTGGGACAACAGAGACTCTTACCAGGAGGACTTTGAGTTGGATACGCGGTACCGTGAGTACGCAGCTGCGGCTTCCAAACATTTGATCGCTTGCCCGTACGTACGTGCCGCTATGTGCATGTCACATACGTAACTTTGGGGAAATATATGTGCTGTATGAACTTTGCGGAGGTGAACGGTACTTTGGGCTGTGGGATTGAGTGTGTTGTGCGGGTGTTTGATTTGTATTGGCGGGTTATATGGACGGGAGGGGGGAGGTGTTTGTTATGCGGGATTAATTTGTGGCATATTAAATATAAGCCTGGTTGTGTTGTGTTATTTACTGTTTTAGTAATTCCCAGCTGAATATCAGGTCCCACCCGCCTCTCTCAGCATCTTCCCTATCTGAATCGCTTCCACTGCCCTCTAATCCTTCACTCTCACTTTCCTCATCCACGAATCTTTCATCCTCGCTCAAATTAATGGGGTAATCGTTGCTTTCTCGGTCTGAATCGCTCTCGCTGCTGGTGGCCATGATTGTAAACAATGTGCATATGTGAGGAGCTCCACAACCTGTGACGTCACGCTACTTCCGGTACAGGCAAGGCTTTTTTTTTATCAGCGACCAAAAGTTGAGAACTTTATCGTCGATGTTCTCTACTAAATCCTTTTAGCAAAAATATGGCAATATCGCGAAATGATCAAGTATGACACATGGAATGGACCTGCTATCCCCGTTTAAATAAGAAAATTTCATTTCAGTAGGCCTTTAACATCTATCCATTTTCTATCCTGATTATCTCGTTCAAAAGGGGTGGCACTTCTCACAGCTAACTAACCTCAACATGCAAAATCCACACTTAAAGGTCCAAGTCTGGAGATTCAAACTCAGAACCTTCTTTCTGTGAAGCAATGCGCTGATAGATTTTAATACTCGCTGCTTCACTAAAGGCAATCAGCACCGACCTCTGGTAATCACTTCCTTTCTCTTTGGGAACCCCAACCCGTCTTCCTTCTTATTATGTTCCACCTAACTTTGATGTCGGACAAAGGCAGTCCAATGATCACTCATTATGCTTTAAAAAAAAAAGACTTTAGCTTTACGCCTCTGCCCGTTTCTTTTTGTACCGCGCACTCAATCAAACACATCTTTGTAGACAATGCAAGTAAAAGTGTCTGCCTCCAGACCTGCCATTTGCCCCGGCACCAACCCAGGGGGCAAAATCCACAAAAGCCCGAGAGGGCCCAATGGCATCAAAGCGATTATTGCCCCGGGCCCCTTCCCCCAATTGTACCTCTCACCCATCCGCTCTCCTCTTATCAGACTAATTGAAGACAAGCTCTCGGGATGGGTGCACAATAGGGCCAACACTATAGTGGCATTTGAGACTCGACGGGTGGACCACGGAAAGGGAGATGGCGAGTATTCTATAAGCCAACCCCCTCCCCACTTACCCTCCTCGACTAAATCCCTTATTCTATCGTTCTTTTATCCCATGGCGTCTCTTTCAGCTCCCTACTTGACATGGCTCGACCTCTGAACCCAGAGTTTATGAACTGAAGCAGCAGCTATTTATTTGCTGCAGAACTAATGTGCGGCAGTGGCATTGTAGACAGATCTGGAGCAATGTTAGCATTGTGCTGGACTTGCTGTGTGTTTGTGCTTGGATAAGCTGGTGGTCAGCAGCACTCACATTTCAGGGCCGCTGTCAATTGAATTGTCATAAAACATCTCAAATCATAAAGAAAAGGACAAACTGTGTGGTTTTATTCCCATTGGCTTTCCGTTTTAGCTTTTTATAAAACCGTATCTTTGTTTCAGTGACTTCGAAAACAAGCTTTCTATTTTTAGTGTCACGCAGACGGGGAAAACACTCACCTGCCTTTACGAGAACCCTTTCCCTTTAAAGAAACCACTGCACCACCCCTAGAGTAAACAACGGTAATCTTCAGAGAAAGATCAGTCATTTATTCGTTGGTCAAAAGGTGAGATTGTCAAAGGTTTCCTTTGAGCTATTTGTCAAATCTCCCCACGCCTACAAAACATAAGTTAAATACTTGTGTCCTTCGGAGCCAACAAATAAGAAAATGATTATAGTCCAACTATTTTAAAGGTCTAGATTGTCCTTTTAAATCACTGTGGTCTGCTGACCGTCTTTTAAAGTTAAAGTTAAAGTACCAATGATTGTCACACACACACATCAGGTGCATTTGACCCGTCACCCTTGTCAGGTTCAAACACTGATGATATCTGTTAAACGAGACAAGAAGCAAGGAATTAAACAGAGACAGAATTACATTTGGCTCAATTTGAGGAGAAACGTCTGGGCTGTGCTCTTGCACAGTCTCCAGCACGCTCTGGCGAAAGATTGTACGCCACCTCTTTTATTTGGACTTTCCCTGATTACATGGCAACAGCTGTTTCTAAGGGACGTGGGTCGTAAACAGCCATCGCCTCTGATTACAAAACAGTTCAAAAGAAAAGGTCGTAAACAGTTCACAGAAAAGGTTGCCTTGAAGGGGAGTCAGGCCCTTCTTCTTCTTCGCTTTGTAGTTCTCGGGTCAAGACAATATATTTCTGTTGATTACAATACATGAAAGAAACAGAACACCGTCATGTTTTTTCCCATCCTACACAGTGGAGTTTTACAAGCCTTTTGCTTGGTACGATTAAAGACAGCTTTTGTCTGCTCGCCGGGAACTCATTGAAACACAACGTTTTGTGATAACTTAGATACAATTATTCTATACCCCCTGGGAAGTGAGGGGAGCAGTGAGCAGCAGCGGTGGCGGCGCCCGGGAATCATTTTGGTGATTTAACCCCCAATTCCAACCCTTGATGCAGAGTGCCAAGCAGGGAGGTAATGGGTCCCATTTTTATAGTCTTTGGTATGACTCGGCCGAGGTTTGAACTCACGACCTACCGATCTCAGGGCGGACACTCTCCTTGCTGTACCTCGTACAAAATGAAAAATATGAGGTGATAGAGGTTGCCACTAAATGGTGGAAGACATTTCCATATGAGCTGAGAGCTGTGCTTTTTTTTTAAAGGCAGTTAAAAATGTGTTCATATCATCAATCAATCAAAGTGTATTTATATAGCCCTTAATCACCAATGTCTCAAAGGGCTGCACAAGCCACAACGACATCCTCGACTCAGATCCCACATCAGGGCAAGGACAAATCCAACCCAATGGAATACAATGAGAAACGTGCGTGCGTCCCAGTAATATTTCTGTAATATTCCATTATCATGTTTCATTATTTTATAAATAAATTATTTTTATGAACATATTTATTACAGTATTTTCTGAGCTATAGAGGGCACCGCTAAATAAGCCCCAACCACCAATTATTGGAAGAAAAGTTTACATATTTTAGCCGCACCGGAATATAGGCCGCAGATATATACCGGTACCAGAGATTTTGTAAATGTTTATTTACATAAATTAAATGTTTCCAAACAGTGCCTGTAAAACGGCTGATCAAACAAAACAGAAGTCATCGTCATGGACCCACTAGCTGCGGAAGCTAGCTCTCCAATCAGTTAAACGGACTCAAAAACTCCACGGTGACGTTTTAGTGAATTTACAAAACTGAAACAATACAAGCAGAATGCTATTGTAAGTTAATAATACTAACACAGACACTTGTAAACACGTTAGCGTATTCGCTAATGATAACGACGCTAGCTTGATTACATCACGGTAGCATGTGCAAATATGCATGAAAACACTCATGGGACGGTTTACTAAGGCGGAATTGTTTTAGTTGTGTTGCAAAACTTACAAACGTTGCTTGGAGTGATGAATGAAGAATCCTTTCGAGCAGAAACCCTATCGACGGTTATACCTCCGCTTTGAGGTACACAAAAGAAAGTACATTTTCAAAACCGCAGCAATGCACACCTTTTCAGTGTCTCTGTCGGCGGAATATTAAAATGTTTTGTTGAATACAAAACATTATGACCAATAGCGAAGAGAAATTCATGAATTGGCCACACAATTCAAATAACGGCTTATAGACAATATGGTATTTTATTTGCAATGTTTTTATTTGCATTTTAACCATGTGAAGCACTTTGTAAGCTTTTTCCGTGATAAGTGCTACTTACCGTATTTTTCGGACTATAAGTCGCACTTTTTTTTCATAATTAGTGCGAATTATCCTCAGGAGCGACTTATGTGTGAAATTATTAACACATTACCGTAAAATATCAAATAATTCTATTTAGCTCATTCACGTAAGAGACTAGACGTATACGATTTCATGGGATTTAGCAATTAGGAGTGACAGATTGTTTGGTAAACGTATAGCATGTTCTATATGTTATAGTTATTTGAATGACTCTTACCATAATATGTCACGTTAACATACCAGGCACGTTTTCAGTTGGTTATGTATGCCTCATATAATGTACACTTATTCAGCCTGTTGTTCACTATTCTTTATTTATTAGGGCCCGCATGACCCTGTACAAAGGACTCCCACAGGGAGTCCTTTGTACAGGGACAGAGGACTCTATTGAAATTGTAAGGTTTTATTATTATTATTATTATTATTATTATTATTATTATTATTATTATTATTATACCGGCTGCCTCTTGAAGCTGCCATTTGACCCACTTAACAGGCTTCAAAACTCACCATATTTGACACACATCAGGACCTGTGAAAATTGCCATCTAATAAAAAAAACCAAACCCCAAAACTCAAAATTGCGCTCTAGCGCCCCCTAGGAAAAAACAAAAACAAACTGCCTGTAACTCCCACTAGGAAGGTCGTAGAGACATGAAACAAAAACCTCCATGTAGGTCTCACTTAGACCTACATTTCATAATTTTACATCCTCGGGCAAAAACCAACAGGAAGTTGGCAATTTCCCCTTCAAGACAAAAGTTTACTAAAAAACACTCATTTTTGCCTCTTTGAGCTGTAATTTTCCCCCCTTAAAATACTTCAAAACTCACCAAACTTTTCACACTCTCCAGGACTGGTGGAAATTGTGATCTAATAAAAAAAAACGAACCCCAAAACTCAAAATTGCACTCTAGCGCAATGTTTGAATAAAACAGAGACAAAACTGCTCCTCAAAGGAAAACACAGACAAAACTGCTTGTAACTTCCGGTAGGAACGTCTTAGAGACATGAAACAAAAACCTCTATGTAGGTCTCACTTAGACCTACATTTCATAGATTGACATCCTTCAGCAACTAGCACCTGCCAAAAATGCGGGCCCGACCAACGCTGCTTGCAGCTTTAATTTTAAATTGCCTTTCAAATGTCTATTCTTGGTGTTGGGTTTTATCAAATAAATTTCCCCCAAAAATGCGACTTATACTCCAGTGCGATTTATATATGTTTTTTTCCTTCTTTATTATGCATTTTCGGCCGGTGCGACTTATACTCCGGAGCGACTAATAGTCCAAAAAATATGTTAATTACAATTTACACCAGCAGGTGCTAGTGAGCTACCCCCACTGGTTCCGCTCTTCATTTCTTTTTACATTAACATGGATGCAAGATGGCTACATCATACCTCTTATAAATACAAATTGATTGAAACTAAACAATATAATAACACACACACATGGAATTAGACTTAGTCTTAGACTTAGACAAACTTTAATGATCCACAAGGGAAACTGTTCCACACAGTAGCTCAGTTACAAAGGATGGAAATGTAAGGCTGGAAAGGACAATGCAGGTATGAAATAGACTAAAAATGTACCGTAGTAACAATATAACATATAACATATATGTAATATTTACATATTATATGTAACATTGCATTGTGATGGCATCACATGAAGAAAGTTGGAAACCTCTACTTCAAACAATACATTGTGTGCTATTGATAAACAGTCCATGACTTGTCTTATGGCTGTGTGTGTGTGAGTGTGTGTGTGTGTGTGTGTGTGTGTGAGTGTGTGTGTGTGTGTTTGGGTGAAACAGCTTGGGTTTTGAAGCAGTTGTGTTCTATGGCGCTCTCTGCGGAGGACATGCACCGCCAAGCAAACAGTCATCTCTGCTTAAACAAACAAGGGAGGACAGTAGGGGAAGACTAATGATGAGATCCACGCATCCTGAGTCCACACGTACACACACTCAGACACACAAACACACACACAGAGCATGTAGGTACATGTTCAGCATAAACAAAAGGAACTTTTTTTTAATTTTTTGTTTAATTTTTTTGTACATGATAATGGAAGCCGCACACTTGACCTTGTGTTCTCACATACTGCACATGTGGAATTCACAACTTTTCTGCCTAAAAATAATAATATAGTGTTAAATAAAATCAGTCCTTTGGGCACAAAACTGAAAATAATACAGCTCTCCAAAAAGTGCACTTCTGCTGCTATTTGACATAACTGTTTGTTGTGATGCTTTGACATTTTTGCACTTTATTTCTTTATTGAAAGACAATTCTATAAAGAGAAAAGTTGTTTGCAAATGTGGTTACAATGCTAAAAAATGAAAATTTAAAGCTATAATAAGAAATACACTTTATTGAGTTAACATTATTTCTTTATAGGGGGAAAGATGTGATGTTATGAGCTAGGGCGGGGGTCGGCAACCCGCGGCTCTAGAGCCGCATGCGGCTCTTTAGCGCCGCCCTAGTGGCTCTCTGGAGATTTTTCAAAAATGTATGAAGAATGGAAAAAGATGAGGGGAAAAAAAATCGATTTTTTTGTTTTAGTATGGTTTCTGTAGGAGGACAAACATGACACAAACCTCCCTAATTGTTATAAAGCACACTGTTTATATTAAACATGCTTCACTGATTCGAGTATTTGGCGAGCGCCGTTTTGTCCTACTAATTTTGGCGGTCCTTGAACTCACCTTAGTTTGTTTCCATGTATAACTTTCTCCGACTTTCTAGAACGTGTTTTATGCCACTTCTTTTTCTGTCTCATTTTGTCCACCACACTTTTAACGTTGTGCATGAGTGCACAAAGGTGAGTTTTGATGTTATTGACTTGTGTGGAGTGCTAATAGGACATATTTGGTCACTGCATGACTGCAAGCTAATCGATGCTAACATGCTATTTAGGCTAGCGATATGTACATATTGCATCATTATGCCTCATTTGTAGGTATATTTGAGGTCATTTAGTTTCCTTTAAGTCCTCTTAATTAAATTTATATCCAATGACACATGTAATATGGCTTTTAATTTTTTGCGGCTCCAGACAGATTTGTTTTTGTATTTTTGGTCCAATATGGCTCTTTCAACATTTTGGGTTGCCGACCCCTGAGCTAGGGGATATAACAACTACACTACCCAGCATGCAACGGGAGTGACGAGCATGCGCGGTAGCCCCGAAAAGTGTTGTTGCATGTCGCCACCCGGCAGCTAAGAATGAGGTTATGAGCACGCTGTGAAAGTAAACGTCAAGAACTCAGCCAACACGCCTCGTCTGCATTATTTATAATTAGACAGACAACACATATACAGTGTGATTTTGTTTTGTTTACAACGAAAGAAAAACAAAAGTTAAAAAAGGGAGATACATGTTGTATATATATGTATGTGCTGCGGTTGCTTTAAGAACGTTGCGACAGCTGCCGTAAAGGAGGTGCGTTGCTAGCCTTGTTGCTATGTTTCCGGTTGGTCGTAAAAGTGTTCGTCATGTGTTTGTACCCTGCTCAAATCTCTCAGTAAAGTTATTCATTGGATTATACCTTTTGTTTTGAACTTTATTACACCTTGGAGCGCTTATTCCGGTCCATTGTTTTTCCTGCTTTCGCTATCTGCGCCTAATGACTGAGCTACGTGACGTCATTTCTTGTGAGGTCTCACGGGGCATTTCTGGTCGGGACGGGATTCGTTCCCAGGGATTCGGATAAAGAACCAACTCTTTTTCTTTACTATAGTGGTCTCGATAACGGGTACCGGTTCTCAAAAAGAGATTTGAGTCCGAGGACTCGGTTCTTTTCTTATCGAACAACCGGGAAAACCGGTTTCGAGTATCATCCCTACTCATGGATGATCTGTATTGGAATCAACAGCAAAAAAAACGTGATCGAAACATCCCTAAAAAAAAGTATAATTTGACAGTGTACTCGTTTCATAACGCCTCTTCAGCGCCTTCATCCAATTGCTCTTAAAGACAACAGTTTGTAATAAATAAGGTTTATACATGTAATGCTATATGTGTTTTAAACTGCGGGAATCCTTTGTGTTGATATGCAGACCACAATCTTTCAACTGTGTGCCTTTTCAAAAGACGGCTATGGTATGTTTTTGTTACCGCTCGTTTGCTTGCCTACATTACAGGGTCGGGCAAAAGCTTCGTCACCGATTTCCTCAAAATGTAATATTAAGATCAGAGAACGGGCAGTTTTAAAGTTTGTTCGCCATTTGTCAGTGTGTTCAGGCTAGGGTTGGGTATCGAGTATCGAGTATCGATTGGAACCGGGACTAACTTTCCTTTCTCCCGGAATCGTCCAAAAGTTTAAATTTCGATTCCTATTTTCGATACCAGTCTGCCGACCGGAAAAAAATATGTCCGCCGAACCGGAAGAAGAAGACGCTGAACACCAACGAAGAAGTGCCCACCGCCGGAAGTGTTAGCATAGCCGAGCGAGTCAGTCAAGCTCAAGCATGGGTAGCGGGCGTCGGCGGTCGAAAGTGTGGCTTTACTTTACAAAAAAAAATGAAATAACCGCGAAATAACAGAGCTCCATGTCCATCAACAAACGAGTGGAGAGAGAGCTGCAGATGTACCAGGACGTTCCACCGATACTTATGTCTGACGACCCTGCTGCATGGTGGTGGTCCGGTGGAACCAACAAAAGACTTATCCTTTGTTGTCATATCTCGCTTTCTCCTATTTATGCGCTCAAGCTTCTTCCACACCCAGCGAACGTGTATTTTCCACAGCAGGAGACACTATCTGTCCAGAACGCTCACGCATCCTGCCTGAGAAGGCAGATATGGTCATTTTCCTAAACAAAAACTGTCTCTGATTTTATACTGTACCTGCTGCTAATCTGGACTGGGTTTTGCAAGTTGTTTCTTATTGTTTATTTGCTTTTCTGCGCCAGGTTAGCCCATCAGTGGGAGCACGGTAACATTTTTAAGTACCTGCAGCATCATACACTTGTGTGTGTAAATGTGTTTTCATGAGGTTTCCTGCAGCATCATACACTTATGTGTAAATGTGTTTTCATGAGGTTTTCAAAAATAAAGCTCTCTTGAGGAAAGTGTACCCCTGGGAAAATGTATTCATAATTTATAATATTTATATTTAAGTTCATAGATTTGATATTTATATTCTAGTTGAAAACAGCCCTGTGAGGAATTTATAGTAAAGTTCATAAAAAGTTAATAGAATTAAAATATGATGGAGAATGTCAGACTATTTCATTCAGAAAGACTGTAGGTTAGCTAGCTCATTTAAAATATCCTAAACTTTTTTTTGACCCTGCCTCTTAAAAGAATCGGAATCGAGAATCGTAAGGAATCGGAATCGAAACAAAGAATCGGAATCGGAATTGGAATCGTTCGAATTCAAACGATACCCAACCCTAGTTCAGGCGTATGCGGGTGTACAGTATGTATGAAGGTGGACCGTTTGGTGCACATTCAAATTAGGATGTAGAGAACATACAAACCGTTTTTTTATTGAATCAAAAATATCGAAATTCAACGATTTGGTGCATTTGCAAACAGCTAAAATGATGTACAAAGCAAACTATAACCTGCTACCCAAGAATGTACAACGATTCTTCTCAACAAAAGAGGAGAAATATAACCTTAGAGGAAAATCTCATTTAAAATATTTGTATGCTCGTACAACACTTAAAACCTTTAGCGTATCTGTATGTGGAATTAATTATGGAATGGATTAACTAAAGAAATTGAACAAAGCACCAATATCATACTAAAGACTATAAAAAATGGACCCATTACCTCCCTGCTTGGCACTCAGCATCAAGGGTTGGAATTGGGGGTAAATCACCAAAATTATTCCCGGGCGCGGCCACCGCTGCTGCTCACTGCTCCCCTCACCTCCCAGGGGGTGATCAAGGGTGATGGGTCAAATGCAGAGGATAATTTCACCACACCTAGTGTGTGGGTGTGACAATCAGTGGTACTTTAACTTTAACTTAAATAAATATGATTCAGTTTAAGAGACGGTTCAAACTACAAGTGTTCACAAAGTACACAAAACAAGAATTATGATGAACATCTTGAACCCTTTTTTATTTTTATTTTTTTTTAGATAAAGATTATTTATGTATTTAATATTTGTTTGCTTACTATGGTATATTATGTATTT
>NC_084737.1:72085218-72115218 GCF_033978785.1 Entelurus aequoreus
TTTTGCTGTCGTCCAGCATTCTTTTTTTGTTCACTTTGCAGCCAGTTCAGTTTTAGTTTCGTTTTGCATAGCCTTCCCTAAGCTTCAATGCCTTTTCCTAGCGGCACTCGCCTTTTGTTTATTTTTGGTTTAAGCGTTAGATACCGTATTTTTCGGAGTATAAGTCGCTCCGGAGTATAAGTCGCACCGGCCGAAAATGCATAATAAAGAAGGAAAAAAACACATATAAGTCGCAATGGAATATAAGTCGCATTTTTGGGGGGAATTTATTTGATAAAACCCACCACCAAGAATAGAAAGGCAATTTAAAATAAATAAAGAATAGTGAACAACAGGCTGAATAAGTGTACGTTATATGACGCATAAATAACCAACTGAGAACGTGCCTGGTATGTTAACGTAGCATTAACATATAGAAAATGCTATACGTTTACCAAACAATCTGTTACTCCTAATCGCTAAATCTGATGAAATCTTATACGTCTAGCCTCTTACGTGAATGAGCTAGATAATATTATTTGATATTTTACGGTAATGTGTTAATAATTTCACACATAAGTCGCTCCTGAGTATAAGTCGCACCCCCGGCCAAACTATGAAAAAAAACTGCGACTTATAGTCCGAAAAATACGGTACCTTTTTACCTACACGCTGCCTCCCGCATATTGTGATCACGACAAACCATGTTCCCGACATCTACAAAGCAATTAGGTACCCGCTGCCACCTACTGATATGGAAGAGTATTACACGGTTACTCCGCCGAGCTCTAGACAGCACAGACACTCAACAACGGCACACTTGCGGATTATAATTACTGGTTTGCAAAAAAAATTAAATTTTCACCCAATTACATGAAATGACATCATCTCCCACGGCACACCAGACTGTATCTCACGGCACACCAGTGTGCCGCGGCACAGTGGTTGAAAAACACTGCATTAGCTTCCTGCATTTTTAGGCTGCCTAAGAGATGTCAGCAAGTTTTAATGGCTGACAGCTTTTGTCCATTACACAGGAGGGAGGCGAGTAAACTGTACCCGGTGCTGTAAGTGTGTGTGTTTCTATTTGATGTGGTATTTATTTACTCAGTTGAAAGCTGTCTCCTGTGTGGTCTCACCGCTGAGTTATCCCCGCCCTCATCCAGATCACCAACATACACATGCTCACCTGATGCAGTGTTTGTGTGCACTCCACGTCTTCTCGGAGACTAGTGGCCGTCACGTTTGACACGTGATGTGTCATCATCAAACCTTTCCAGTGATGATGTCCGGTACACACCGGGATCAAACACACGGCGCATTACAGCAATTCATGACATAAACATACCAGGAAATCTTTCATAATATTTAGATGAAATGCAGACACGCACAAAGACACATTGTTCTACTTTTCGTGAAAAGTGTGTGTAATGTTATTTTATTACATACACATACTGCAAATACAATATTTAACGACAAAATATTACACTTTTGAGGGTGAAGTAGGGGCTGTGTGATATTTAGAAATAATCTAATTATGATTTGTAGGTCAAAATTTGAGATAACAATTGCATTTGTGAATATTTATTGGTTTTATTAATTTTATTGTCACAAAAGTGAAAAAAAAAAAAAAAAAATTAATTAATTCAATTAGTCACTATAACATGAATACATACTATATTTGTATTGCTAGAATTGTTATTGTTTTTCATTTTATTGTAATAAAAGTAAAAAAAAGTAAAATAAAAATAATTATATTTATTCAATTCTATCCACATTTTATTTTTCCGATTTTTTTTTTTTTCATTTTACTGTAAAACATGTTAAAAAATAATAATTAATGGGAATTTTAGTGACTGTTAAAGAAATAGAGGAACACATTGGGAAGAACAAATTAGAAGTTTAAGAATAAAAAATATATATAAATTAAAATAAGTTATTCTATTGGAAAATTGGAAAATCAAAAACAATTAAATAATACAGAAATAAAGGAACTATCACACCATTTTTAATTATATATATATTCTATTTTGTAATATTGTGACTTTATTCTTGTAAAAATCACCAAATTCTCTCTCATCCCTTGCCACATCGCGCCTCGAAGTTTGAGGCTTCACGCTATTGAATTTTTCAAATTTTTCAAATTTTTGTCTGACCATATTTACTGTAATTTTGAACTTTTTTTCAAGCATTGACATGGCTAAATGAAATACAAAAAGTTGTACTACAGCAGTACTTTTGGCCATTAAATGAGACCAAACCAATCAGAGGCAGCATTACTATATTGGAATAAATGAGTGAAAGGTGACTATGGGTGCTATTTTATATCTAATAATGTTAACAACTCTATTTAGAAGGTTATAAACATGTTTTTTTTACTAAGATAGTAATGTTTGGAAATCGCAACATAACGTCTGAACAGAAAAGCTTACCAAGGTCAATTGGTTGCAGCCATGAAGTAGGAATTATTAACATTACTAAGATAGTAATGTTTGGAAATCGCAACATAACGTCTGAACAGAAAATAAGTATTGATGGTACCCAAATTGAAATCGTAAATGAGAATACATTTTTGGGAGTAATAATTGATAGTAAACTATCATGGAAACCTCATGTCAGACACATTAAAACAAAAATCTCCAAAAGCCTCTCAATTATAAACAAAGCAAAACTATACCTCAATGAAAATGCACTCCGTACTCTATACTGCACCTTGGTACTGCCATACCTTACATACTGTGTTGAAGTATGGGGGAATACTTACCACAACACAATTCATCCTCTGATCATATTACAGAAAAGAGCAGTACGGGTCATTCACAACGTTGGTTATTTAGAACATACTCATAATCTGTTTATGCAATCAAAGTTGCTCAAATTTGATGACCTTGTTAAATATAATACATTAATAATCTTATATAAAACTTTTAACAAATTATTGCCACCTAATCTACAACGTTTTTTTATAAGACGAGGGCAAGCTCATAACTTGAGAGGCTTTGGATATTTCTCATTACCGAGAGCTCAAACCACTCGTAAACGTTTTTGTGTGTCCGTATGCGGAGTAAAACTATGGAACAAACTGGACTTACAACACAAGCAATGCCAAACTATTAATCAATTTAAACTATTATACAAACATGGGGTCTGGTTCAAATATAGAGATGAGGGTCTTTAATTTGACCTGCTGCTATACTCTGTCTCAAAGTGTTAACATGTGCTCAATGTTTCCTTACCATTATTGCTATGTTGTCTATTACCATTATTGCTATGATGTCTATTACCATTGTTGGTATATTCATTATTCCTACATTGTTGATACAAATGATTGTTACAGTGTAATAATTATTGTTACCTGTGGTAATGCCACTATGATACAACATCTGTATTATAATCCTTGAACAAAGTGAGAGTGAAACTCATGTGAATAATCACTGAATGGAGAACTGGGGGTGGGATTAAATAAGTTATCTTCTTCCCACTCCCTTTCAGGCAAAACCGGACAATAATGCACTATATTAATTTATATTATTATGTTTTGTCAACTTGTACGTCTTTGTCATTGCCTGAAATAAATAAATAAATGGAAAAAAAAAAAGAAGTGTAACGGTTTTCTCTATTGTATTTTCATTTTTATGTGTATGTCTTTATTCCTCAGAATTCTACAACTTCAACTAACTTTAACTATAACGTCATTCCTTATAAAAAAAAAAAGTATTTTCTTTTCACTGTGTTTGTAATACTCCTTTATACAAAGTACAGGCAAATTAGTCAATAAACAAAAATAATGAGAATACATATTATGACTATGACTCTAAATAGAGTGTAAATATGTGCCCAGGCTAAACACGTTTGGATCACGCCTTAAAGTTGTTTTTACGAACATATTTCGAAAAAATGTAAAAAGTGGACAGTGTGTCTCAAGTCATGCTGTGATTCAGGTCAAGTCCTGTTTACTCCATTTCTTGTGTCCCTACAGTAGGTACAAGTGTTGTCCCAAAACCAATATTTTGGTACCGGTACCAAAATGTATTTCGATACTTTTCGGTACTTTTCTAAGTAAAGGGGACCCCAAAAAATTGCATTATTGTCTTTATTTTAGCAAAAAAACCTTACGGTGCATGAAACATACGTTTCTTATTGCAATTATGTCCTTAAATAAAATAGAGAAACAAGACAAATTGTATTTTATTAGTAAGAAAGCAAACAAAGGCTCCTAATTTAGCTGCTGACATATGCAGTAACATATTGTGTCATTTTCCATTCTATTATTTTGTCAATATTATAAAGGACAAGCTGTAAAAATGGATTATTAATCTACTTGTTCATTTACTGTTAATATCTGCTTACTTTCTCTTTTAACATGTTCTATCTACACTTCTGTTAAAATGTAATAATCACTTATTATTCATTTTGGATGATACCACAAATTTGTGTAGTTACAGGATCATATATTGGTCATAAGTTAAGTCCTCATGTGTCTAGGGACATATTTCCTGACTTTATAAACATAATATACATTTTCAAAAAAACAAAAACATATTTTGTGATGCTAAAAAATGTCAATGTAATTATAGTAGTATCGACCAGATACGCACCTGTACTTGATATCATTATAGTGGATGTTAGGTGTAGATCCACCCATGGCGTTTGTTTACATTGTGACGCCGGTGAGCTACGGTGTGTCGTGAAGCATGTTTAGCTATTCCTCGTCCTGCGGGGATGATACTTGTAAGAAACTTACTTCATTTGTCGCCATGGAGACCAGGATTAGTAAAACACTGCAGACTGCGGATGGACTTTAGCAGCTTGCTAGCTAGCCATGTCTTGAAGCACCTCTTCCTGAGGGCGTTTCTGTCATGTTCTGTGGTCACGTTTTGTTTAGTTATGTCCTGTTGGTTTTTGGACTCTTTTAGTTCCTGTTTACGCTCCCTGGTTTGGTCACCATGTCAACTTATTAGTTTCACCTGTCCCACGTGTTGGACTCACGCACCTGTTTGTAATCAGAGAGACTATTTAAGCCTGTTCGTTTTCCGTTGGTCCTCCTGGCGACATTGACATTATCATGCCCTGTTTATTCCATAGTTTATGCTTCATGCCATGCCACGTAAGTTTTTGTTTTTTCACGTCACAGTAAGTGTAGTTTTGTTTCATGTCCATAGTTTCTGTCTAAGTGTTAGTTTAGTTCATAGCCAAGTTTGTTCTCCGCCTTGTGCGCGCCTTTTGTTTGTACCCTTTTGTTTGTACTTTATTAGAATTAGAATATGTATTTAACTTCACACATTGTCCATTCAAGTCGTTTTGCACCCAGGGATAGCGATCCGCGCAGTAATTTGCGCCGCCATAGTCCAAGTCTTGACATTTTCAGTGTTATAACTTCACCTTTATCGTTACACTGTAAAAAAAAATCCTATTTTTATGGTTAATTTACTCTAAATTTCTACTGTAATTTTTCTTTTTTTTTTAAATAGTTTATAAAACTGTAGAATTGAAGACATTATCTGTAAATAAACAATCTGCCTGTTATTTTAAGTAATATGCCAGTAATGACAAACTATGTATATTTCTATTTTTTTTTACAGAAAAATACCAAATTAGCATTTTCTGTTTTCTTAAATTATTTTTAAATTTATGTAAAATTACAGTAATTATCTTTTATTGAATATGTAGCTTGTTATATAAAAGTCTATGTCCATACTAACAATCTAACAGAATAAAGGTATTTTTCTGCAGAACTGTTTGCGTCGTCACTTATTAAAGGTGGTTGATCTTAACAATTCAGAAAAAATCTGTAAAATAATGGTATTTTTCTGTGGAACTGCCAGCATTGTCACTTCATTAAAGGTGTTTGATCGTAATAATTTGGAAAAACTCTGTAGAATAAAGGTATTTTTCTGCAGAACTGTTTGCATCGTCACTTTATTAAAGGTGGTTGATCTTAATAATTTAGTAAAAATCTGTAAAATCACGATATTTTTCCGCAAAATGTTTCATGAAAATTTCTGTAAATATAATGTTTTTGATCATTATTTGGTTTACAATGTTTTACTTGAATTTTATGGTTTTCGTTTGGCAGCCATAGCTGCCAGTAGATGACCGTTTTTTTACCGAATTTTTTTTTACAGTGTAGTTTTTAAGCCAAAATGCGTCCATTCTCCCTTTTCTGTCTGCACACTGTGTCTGCTTGAAAGTACTCTGTGATTGTGCGCTGCCGAACGTGCTCCTCTGCTGGCAAAACCAGCAATGTCATAATGGGACGGGGTGGATGGCGGAGGGTGGTTTGTGTTGAGGGGGACCTGTACTTTTTAGAGGTGGTATAGCACCGAATATGACTCATTAGTATCGCGGTACTATACCAGTACCGGTGTACCGTACAACCCTACTAGGTACCATGTGTCACCCACACTGCCCACCACCCAGGATTGCCCACCGCTCCTTAAGGGCTGGAACCACTTGGCACTGTGTATCCACTCCTGCTCTAAAAATGTAACATGCAAATGTACCCTCGTCCCACTTCTCCACAAAGTTGGGTGTAGTAGTTTTGTACGTAAACAAACAAAGTATACACGTGGCCAATAAGAGGTGGACATTTGAGGCTACGTGCAAAACATCCACAGCCATGTGTGTGTTAATGTGGTGAAAACATGCATCTATGTGAACATTCTGCCCTCCTGAACCTGGGATGCCCCCTGACAAACACACACACACACATTCAGAGGTGGGATCGCTGCAGGCGGGGAGGCAGGTCGGCAGCGATTAGAAGGGCTGTGTGTGTAATGGTTGCCATGTGCGGACCCATCTTATCCACCATTACACACACATACACACCAACGGCGCCCATCTCCTGAATCCCCCCAAGATACCGTACACTTTTAAAAACATTAGCCCCTAATGCTTTAATGCCCTCCCGTCAATGTGGGGTTTGACTGGAGCTAAAATGGCAGACACAGAGGAATGTTGCCTCGTGTTTGCTTAGGTACACCAGGAAGGGCTTCGGCTAAGGTCTGATTTTTTTTTTTTAAATAAATAAATAAATCATGGTGCCTCTCTATGTATCAAATCACAATGAGTGTCTGTGGATGGACCGAAATTGATCAGATGGAGTCTAGTGTTTGAGACGAGAACTGACCAAGCAAAGTCTATGAGCATGAACTGATGACGCCTGCTGTGATAAGAGGGGAAATGTCTTCTAAAAAAAAATATATACTGAACAGTCCAGTTGCAATCTATTGAATGCCTTGTGAAGAGCAATGTATTTAAGTATTAATATTCTAGCTAATTTGTTTGTATGTTGCTCTTTACACAAAAGGTGCACTCATTCCTACTAGGTTTGCACGGTATTAGTATAGTACCGCGATACTAATAAATCATATTCGGTACTATACCGCCTCTAAAAAGTACCGCTCCACCGGTGCCACTCAGGAAATACGTCCCAGGACACATGAGGACTTTGAATATGACCAATGTATGATCCTGTAGCTACTTGGTATCGGATTGATACCCAAATTTGTGGTATCATCCAAAACTAATGTGAATTTTAACATAAGTGTTGAGTTGAGTTGAGTTTGAGTTTATTTCGAACATGCAAGCATACAACATGATACATCACAATTTCCAGTTTCTCTTTTCAACATGTTCGAAAAGGAGTAGAAAGAAGCAGAGCTTATTTAATCCTACCCCTTTTCTTTACATAACAGTTGCTGAAACTTTTTTTATTCACTTCCTGTTCTCAATTTTTTCACAATAAACTCCATATGTAATCACAATAAAAATAAATAAATAAATAATAGTAAGAATTTAATAATAATAATTGGTGAAGAAAGTCATATTTCATATGATGAGATAAGTAAGATTACTTTAAGAATGAATGAATGAATGGATGAAATAAATTGAAAATGTTTGTCATGGTTCTTCTTCTTTGTACTTTGTAAACACTTTAAGTTTGAAGAGTTTCTTGAAGTGGATCATATTAGTACATTGTTTGATTGCTTTGCTTAATCCATTCCATAATTTAATTCCACATACTGATATACTGAAGGTCTTAAGTGTTGTATGTGCGTACAAATGTTTTAAATTACATTTTTCTCTAAGATTATATTTCTCCTCTTTTGTTGAGAAGAATTGTTGTATATTCTTGGGTAGCAGGTTATAGTTTGCTTTGTGCATAATTTTAGCTGTTTGCAAATTCACTATGTCGTGGAATTTCAGTATCTTTGATTCAATAAATAAAGGATTTGTATGTTCTCTATATCCAACATTATGTATTATTCTAACTGATCTTTTTTGTAACACCGTTAATGAATGAAGTGTACTTTTGTAATTATTTCCCCATATTTCTACACAGTAGCTCAGATATGGTAACACTAGTGAGCAGTAGAGAATATGAAGTGATTTTTTTGTCCAGAACATGTTTTGCTTTATGTGTAGTGTAGATATAACATGTTAAAAGAGAAAGTAAGCAGATATTTAAAAGTAAATTAACAAGTAGATTATTAATCCATTTTTACAGCTTGTCTTTAGTAATTTTGACAAAATAATGCAATGATAAATGACACAATATTAAAAAGTTATAGTACCAATGATTGTCACACACACACTAGGTGTGGCGAAAATATGTTACTGCATACGTCAGCAGACTAATTAGGAGCATTTGTTTGCTTACTTACTTATAAAAGACAAGTTGCCTTGTATGTTAACTATTTTATTTATTTATTTATGTATTTATTTATTTATTTATTTTTTAAATTTCTTGTGCGGCCCGGTACCAATCGATCCACGGACCGGTACCGGGCCATGGCCCGGTGGTTGGGGACCACTGGTCTACATAACATGTGATGGTGGGTTTTTGATCCAAATGTTGCATATATTTTGTTTTACAGACTGTTTTTGAGCTGCTTTTTGACTATCTCTTTAGGATGCACTGTTTTGTGGGTGTTCTTATTTACGTGCCTCCACTTTGATATCCATGTCGTAGTTTTTAGCGCTTCTATATCAATCAATCTATCAATCAATGTTTATTTATATAGCCCTAAATCACAAAAGTCTCAAAGGGCTGCACAAGCCACAACGACATCCGCGGTACAGAGCCCACACAAGGGACGTCGATGTAAATGACTATGAGAAACCTTGGAGAGGACCGCATATGTGGGTAACCCCCCCTCTCTAGGGGAGACCGAAAGCAATGGATGTCGAGTGGGTCTGACATAATATTGTGAAAGTCCAGTCCACAGTGGATCCAACACATCAGCGAGAGTCCAGTCCATAGTGGGGCCAGCAGGAAACCATCCCGAGCGGAGACGGGTCAGCAGCGCAGAGATGTCCCCAACCGATGCACAGGCTAGCGGTCCACCCGGGGTCCCAACTCTGGACAGCCAGCACTTCATCCATGGCCACCGGAACCGGAATAACCCGGCGAGGGGGCAGAGGAGAAAAGAAAAGAAACGGCAGATCAACTGGTCTAAAAAGGGGGGTCTATTTAAAGGCTAGAGTATACAAATGAGTTTTAAGATGGGACTTAAATGCTTCTACTGAGGTAGCATCTCTAACTGTTACCGGGAGGGCATTCCAGAGTACTGGAGCCCGAATAGAAAACGCTCTGTAGTCCGCAGACTTTTTTTGGGCTCCGGGAATCACTAATAAGCCGAAGTTCTGTTGCCGGGACATATGGTACAATACAATCGGCAAGATAGGATGGAGCTAGACCGTGTAGTATTTTATACGTAAGTAGTATATGGAGTCAGATATAAGATAGAACTATACTCTAATTTGTGTTAGAAATGGCAACAGTGGGGGAAACATATGCATGTATGAGCCAGTCTGCTCCACAGCAAGAAGATGGAGAAAAATGAGGAGCTTATTGACTACAGCGTCGGGCTACAATGGACTGCAAAGCACTGGGAAAATGACAGGGTTTCCCCTTAATGTAATTAAATGTGGTGCGCTGCCACTGCATTTTTATTACTGCCACACCTTGAAAAGAAGGTGTTTTTTATTTTATATGACCTTTTTTAAACAAATTAAAGTAATACAATACATTGTAACCCCCAGAAGAAATAACAAAGTCCAGCGCTATTTTTAACCTTTATTACCAATTTTACAATTTCAACAGGTTTTACCTCCCGTGTAAACACGTTTGTCTCCCTGGTCACACAACAACACTTCCTCATTCTCCACCAATCACCTTTCAGGCACGGACGGTGTGTTTGCAGACATGGGAAAAACTGACATCAAATCCAAACCACCCCAACATAAAACATTAACATTAGCTGGCCGTTAAAGTATGAATCGATATATATATATAGCTTATTATTTGCGCACTATTCCTGCCTTGACTCACATATGAACTTGAAGTGCCATCCCATTCCTAAACCATAGGGTTCAATATGATGTCGGTCCACCTTTTGCAGCTATTACAGCTTCAACTCTTTTGGGAAGGCTGTCCACAAGGTTGCGGAGTGTGTTTATAGGAATTTTCAACCATTCTTCCAAAAGTGCATTGGTGAGGTCACACACTGATGTTGGTCGAGAAGGCCTGACTCTCAATCTCCGTTCTAATTCATCCCAAAGGTGTTCTATCCGATTTAGGTCAGGACTCTGTGCAGGCCAGTCAGGTTCATCCACATCAGACTCTGTCATCCATGTCTTTATGGACCTTGCTTTGTGCATTGGTGCACAGTCATGTTGGAAGAGGAAGGGGCCCGCGCCAAACTGTTCCCACAAGGTTGGGAGCATGGAATTGTCCAAAACGTTTTGGTATCCTGGAGTTTTCAAAGTTCCTTTCACGGGCCAAACTCAACTCCTGAAAAACAACCTCACACCATGATTCCTCATCCACCAACTTTCACACTCAGCACAATGCAGTCCGAAATGTACCGTACTCCTGGCAACCTCCAAACCCAGACTCGTGCATCAGATTGCCGGATGGAAAAGCGTGACTCATCAGTCCAGAGAAGTCGTCTCCACTGCTCTAGAGTCCAGTAGCGATGTGGTTTACACCACTGCATCCGACATTTTGCATTGGACTTGGTGATGTATGCCTTAGATGCAGCTGCTCGGCCATGGAAAGCCATTCCATGAAGCTCTCTGCGTACTGTACGTGGGCTAATTGGAAGTTCACATGAAGTTTGGAGCTCTGTAGCAACTGACTGTGCAGAAAGTCTTTGCACTATGCACTTCAGCATCCGCTGACCCCTCTCTGTCAGTTTACGTGGCCTACCACTCCCTGGCTGAGTTGCTGTTGTTCCCAAACTCTTCACTTTTCTTATACTAAAGTTGACTTTGGAATATTCAGGAGCGAGGAATTTTCACGGCCGGATTTGTTGCACAGGTGGCATGCTATGGCAGTTCCACGCTGGAAATCACTGAGAGCGGCCCATTCTTTCACAAACGTTTGTAGAAACAGTTTCCATGCCTAAGTGCTTGATTTTATACAAGTGATTAGGACACCTGATTCTCATCATTTGGATGGGTGACCAAATACTTTTGGCAATATAGTGTATGTTGTATTGTCTTTATATTCCAGCGAGTTAATCCGTTTTTTGGGGGGAATTGAGGGGATTATTATGATGCGTTCAAGAGTTAGCTCAATAGCTGCTTCGGAATGCTATTAGTGCACCCTTATTTCCTCCTTTTTAGCCTGTGTACCAACGAAAATGGTTCAAAACCTTACACCTGCATCTCCTCTGACGCGTTGCTGGATGCTGAACAAGTGAAGTGAATTATATTTATATAGCGCTTTTCTCTAGTGACTCAAAGCGCTTTACATAGTGAAACCCAATATCTAAGTTACATTCAAACCAGTGTGGGTGGCACTGGGAGTGACTAGGAAGGCGGAAGCGGGGATCGAACCTGGAACCCTCAAGTTGCTGGCACGGCCGCTCTACCAACCGAGCTATACCGCCCCAATGTCTTTAATGCAAGGGATTCATTGTGTCAACAGGTGAGCGTCTAAGGTCCATATGAGGGACCAGTCTAGACTGTTTACTGACAAAGGGAGCGGCATAAAAGGCTTGTTATTCAATGTACACTTTAACCTATGAGTGAACCCTCGTTGAGCAAATAAGAACCATTTTTATCAAGGAAGAGTCTTACAGTGATGAGATATCACCTTCACAAGACTGAAAAAAGGCATTGTTTCCCCCATAGGCGCCGTTCTACATTTCTGCCAGTGGGTGCTGGGTGTGTGTGTATTAGTGTTGTCCCCATACCAATTTTTTGGTACCGGTACCAAAATTATTTTGGTACTTTTCTAAATAAAGGGGACCACAAAAAATGTCAGTATTGGCTTTATTTGAACAAAAAATCATAGGGTGCATTAAAGATATGTTTATTATTGCAATTTTGTCCTTAAATAAAATAGTGAACATACAAGACAACTTGTCTTTTAGTTGTAAGTAAACAAACAAAGGCTCCTAATTTAGCTGCTGTCGTATGCAGTAACATATTGTGTCATTTACCATTCTATTATTTTGTCAAAATATTAAGGACAAGTGGTAGAAAATGAATTATTAATCTACTTGTTCATTTACTGTTAAAATCTGGTTATTCTCTGTTTCAACATGTTCTATCTACACTTGTGTTAAAATGTAATAATCACTTATTATTCTGTTGTTTGATACTTTACATTAGTTTTGGATGATACCACAAATTTGGGTATCAATCCGATACCAAGTCGTTACAGGATCATACATTGGTCATATTCAAAGTCCTCATGTGTCCAGGGACATATTACCTGAGTTTATAAACATAATATAAATAAAATAAAAAAATGAAAGAAGATTCTGTGATGTTAAAAAATATCAATGTAGTCATAGTAGTATCGACTAGATACGCTATTGTACGTGGTATCAGAAAAGCGCTATATAAATCTAATTCATTATTATTATTAGGGATGTCCGATAATGGCTTTTTGCCGATATCCGATATTCCGATATTGTCTAACTCTTTAATTACAGATATCGATATCAACCGATACCGATATATACAGTCGTGGAATTAACACATTATTATGCCTAATTTGGACAACCAGGTATGACGAAGATAAGGTCCTTTTTTTAAAAAATTAATAAAATAAGATAAATAAATTAAAAACATTTTCTTGAATAAAAAAGAAAGTAAAACAATATAGAAACAGTTACATAGAAACTAGTAATTAATGAACATTAGTAAAATTAACTGTTAAAGGTTAGTACTATTAGTGGACCAGCAGCACGCACAATCATGTGTGCTTACGGACTGTATCCCTTGCAGACTGTATTGATATATATTGATATATAATGTAGGAACCAGAATATTAATAACAGAAAGAAACAACCCTTTTGTGTGAATGAGTGTGAATGGGGGAGGAAGGTTTTTTGGGTTGGTACACTAATTGTAAGTGTATCATGTGTTTTTTATGTTGATTTAATAAAAATAAAAAAAATAAAAATCGATACCGATAATACAAAAAACGATACCGATAATTTTCGATATTAATTTTTAAAGCATTTATCGGCCGATATCAGCCTGCCTACATCTCTAATTATTATTATTATTATCATTACAGTGGATGTTAGGTGTAGATCCACCAATGGCGTTTGTTTATATTGTAGCGTCCCGGAAGAGTTGGTGCTGCAGGGGATTCTGGGAATTTGTTCTGTAGTGTTTATGTTTAATATTCGTCCAAAATGTGTTTGTCATTGTTGTTTAGTGTGGTTTGACTATATGGCACATATTTATGACAGTGTTGGCATTGTTCATGCTGCCACCCTTAGTGTGACATGTATGGCTGTTGACTAAGTATGCACTTCATTCGCTTGTGTGCAGTGTGTTCAAAGTCAACATGATTTTGTCATTAGTTTATATTCAATGAAATCATGGTAAGACTTTGTTAGTTATAGACGTCTAATTTGTGACTTATTTCAATGTGTAAAATGGACCAAACTTGCCATAAAATCAACAGTAACAAGATACATTTTTCAAAAATTATTTTAAAGATTGGAAGTATCCATCAATCTCACGTGGGTGCTCGGGATTGTCCGTGGGTGCTCGTGCCCCGAAGCACCCACGGGATCGGCACCTATGGTCCCCCCCCTAAAGAGTTTATAGGGCAGGAAACTGACCCAGAAGACGCTGTCTCAACGTCGGCCCCTCTTGAATATTGGCACTGATGTCTTAAAGCTTTCCAGGTGTCACCGACTCCAGCTGGCACACGGTCGGTCTGTCAGAAAGCAGCATGTCTTAGAACCCGCGGGTTAACATGCATTTCGGCGCGCCAAAAGGAGTGGGGAGCAGGCAAAGAGCAGCAGCGGTGCATGTTTTTGCTGTCACAAACTTGAGAGAATTAATTGCTTCCTGATTCATGATTGGTGATTAGGGGGGAATTGAGTGTTAATGAGACTGTCGCTAGCGTGGCACTTGAGTGAGGAATTAGCAAAAGCCATTGGAGGTTAATAGAGATGAAGCATGTGCTCCGCCCTTTCAGAATAGACCTCTACTTTTATTCTCTGGATGCAGTGTTTTTAATAGTAACAATAAAACACATTTTTGGGTGTATTAATTAATAGACGATAAAACGAATTGGAAATCTCATGTAAAAAATATACATCATAAAGTAGCAAAAAACACGTCAGTAATGAATAAATCAAAACATGTTTTAGACCAGGGGTGTCCAAAGTGCGGCCCGGGGGCCATTTGCGGCCCGCAGCTAATTGTTTACCGGCCCGCCACACATTCTGGAAATACTACTGTAAAAATAAAAAAGAACATTAAAAAAAGTGGAATGAGGTGAAATCTAACGAGAAAAAGTTGCAATGTTGACACAAAAGCTGCCATGCATGCTATTTTTTTCTTTTCTTTTGTCTTTCTTCATTTTTCTTTTTTTGCCATTGCTCCAAAAAAAAAAAAATAATGACAAAAAATTCCATGTTATAATGAATTATTTTCATGGGCTCCAATTACTTCAAATATTTCACTTTAAAATGTTTTATGTGGTAAATATTGCATATATTGTGTAGTAGCCATATAAAAACATCAAAGTTTTCTTTGACAAAAGCGCATAAAACAAACAAAATAATTGTTCCAGCGTAAAATCGACAGATATATCTGAAGTTGATCTCGTAGCTTAAGTGTTGAAAGTAAAAGAAAAACCTAATAAAAATGTATCACTTTATGAGTGGGGCACCTTTTGGATCCCAAATATATTTAGTGATTTTTTATTTATCTTTTCACTGTGATTACTCAAAAATATGTAATAATTAAAATCAATGGTGTCCTGCATTATTGATCTTTTAGGGCTCTAATGACTAAATACTGCATATTTCAGTTTTACTATAAAAAAAAAACTAAGTTGTTTTTGACAGAAAAGCCATAAAACATTTTTTTTCATTTGTATTACTTTATATCAACTTGGAGTTGATATAGAGATTTGCTGTAAGCGTTAAATAATTAAAAAATAATAATAATCTGACTTATTTTTAACATTTTAATGACTGAGACCCTTTATGGTAAAATAAGGTAAAATAAATAAAAAATGCATATATTTTGTTATGGTTTGAAAATGAAAAATATCAAAATGGCCCCCACATGCTTTATTTTTTCCGTGTGCGGTCCTCAGTGGAAAAAGTTTGGACACCCCTATTCTAGACCAAAAATCACTTCATATTCTCTACTGCTCGCTAGTGTTACCATATCTGAGTTATAGTGTAGAAATATGGGGAAACAACTACAAACGTGCGCTTCATTCACTAACCGTGTTACAAAAAAGATCAATTAGAATAATACATAAGGTTGGATATTGAGAACATACAAACCCTTTATTTATTAAATCACAATTATTGAAATTCAACAATTTGGTGCATTTGCAAACAGCTAAAATGATGTATAAAGCAAACTATAACCTGCTACCCAAGAATGTACAATCTCAACAAAAGAGGAAAAATATAACCTTAGAGGAAAATCTAATTTAAAACATTTGTATGCTCGTACAACACTCAAAACCTTTAGCATATCTGTATGTGGAATTAAATTATGGAATGGATTAACCAAATAAATCAAACAAAGACCCAATATTGTGACGATCTGTCACTTCATTTCTGTTTGTTTCTTTCTTTTGTATTTACTTCCCGTCAGTGCTCTTATTTTGTTTCCATTTCCTGTTTGTCCCGCAGAGCACTGTGGTTCTTCCCTCACCTGCTGTTGATTGGCAGCCGGTCCACACCTGCTGCCAATCAGCGTGTCTCTATTTATGCCATGTCTCGAGCACTCCTCAGTTATGTTTGGACCTTTTATGCACGACTGCATCACTTTCTGTTTTGAGTAAATTAAAACTCATCTTACCTGCACGTCGTCTGCTGGTTCCTGCATCTTGGGGTCACCACAATTGCAGCCATGTGAGTTCCCAACAAATATGATTCAGTTTAAGAGACTGTTCAAACTACAAGTGTTCACAAAGTACACAGAATAATAATTATGATGAACATCTTGAACTTTTTTTTTATTTTATTTTTTTTATTTTTTTATTGAGACAAAGATTATTTATGTATTTAATATTTGTTTGCTTACTATGGTATACTATTTATTTGTTCACTGTTCTGTTACAGAGAACAAGGAAATAGGATAACATTGCTATGGTATGAAAAAGGGGTAGGATTAAATAAGCTCTGCTTCTTCCTACTCCTTTTCGGAGGTGCTGTAATGAAACAACTGGAAATGTGTGATGCATTACATTGTGTCGTATGCATGTTCCAAATAAACTGAAACTGAGCTGAACTGAACGTGGTGATAATAGGATAGGATAAAGGAGAACCCCCATCGTTCTTAGGCAAGGTATATAATGTATGTTATTGATCCTGAAGAAAATTCTGGTAAATTTAAGGCTGACTTTTGATATTAAGGATTCAATGAACCGTTATAATAATACCAGCACACATGCGATGGCACCAACTTTAGTATGCTAGGTCCTACATTTAGCCCGATGAAAAGCACTAGAACAATAGTGTACAATAATGTACATAACAATCCAAGCAGAATAGGAAATAGAGTAGGTTATAAATAAAGTAGGTTAATAAAAATGGATTATAAATAAAATACAATAAAGAGAAAATCGAATAGATTGTAATATACATTTTGTGCAAATAGAATACAACTATAATAACACAACACTGCATGGTCCTTTTCGAACAGTTAACATAATCTGCACCTCTGTAAAGTACATAAATAAACATTTTATTGATTATAATGATTCCTGAGCGCGGCCACCGCTGCTGCTCACTGCTCTCCTCCCCTCCCAGGGGGCTGAACAAGGGGATGGGTCAAATGCAGAGGGTCAGTCTCGGGGAGAACATACCATCTCCACACAGAAAAACTCCCAGCCCAGGGATCGAACCCAGTATTTTCTTATTGTGAGGCACCAGCACTACAGTAAAATACTAGTAATTTTAATTAACTTCCTAAAAAGACCCTAATACTTTGACACAAATGCCATTTTATTGTTATAATGTCACTAACTAACACACTAACATTTTAAATAGTTTACTTCCCAGATGTCAAACTCAAGGCCAAAACTTCTGGCTCACCACATCACTTCAGCCTGCAAAACCATGGAAATGTAAGGCATATTGTCATTTTTGCTAAATATTTTTACAGAAAAAATGTATACCGCTTGCAACAACAGTTCTTAACTCAATATTATTTGATGCAAAAAGCTATTCTAAGCATTTTGTTTTGTCATTGACACTATTTTTGAAATTAAATCCGCAATGGCTGAACTTTAATATCTGCTTGTCACCTTGACTTATAATTGCAAAGCAATTTTCCCATCGGTTTGTTGGACAACACTACTATAATGATCTAAGGAAAGGAGCAATAATGTAAAAATATTAATTTTCATAGTTTCAAAGTTAGCAAAATGAGCAAACTACATAAATAACGTCCTGTAATTTGATTGTTTTTCTTTTTTTTTATCTTCATAGATTGAAAATTAACACCAATGAGTTGACTGATGAACATTATCACATCATTTATTCAGAAAGTATAAATAACGACAAATAAAGATAGAATACTATTAACCGCAACATAAAAACAAAACTACAACATTATGATTTGTACATTTTCAGAATGTGCTTGATCTATTTTTAAACAAAGAAAACAATCTGAAGTTGTCTTTATTTTTAAGTTATCGTGCCGTGATATTACCAGTCCAGCCCAAGTGGGAGTAGATTTTTCTCCATGTGGCCCCCGATCTAAAATGAGTTTGACACCCCTGGTTTGAAACATAGGAAAAAAGTAGGGGCTTTTTGTCCAGAATTTACGGAATAGTTATTTAGCCCTGTTAACTAGAACAGTGTTTTTCAACCACTGTGCCGCGGCACACTAGTGTACCGTGAGATATTGTCTGGTGTGCTGTGGGACATTATGTAATTCCACCTAATTGGGTTAAAAATATTTTTTGCAAACCAGTAATTATAATCCGCAAATGTGCCATTGTTGAGTGTCTGTGCTGTCTAAAGATCGGCAGAGTAACTGTGTAATACTCTTCCATATCAGTAGGTGGCAGCAGGTAGCTAATTGCCTTGTAGATGTCGGGAACATGGTTTGTCGTGGTCACAATATGCAGATAACAGCGGGAGGCAGGGTGCAGGTAAAAAAGTATCTAGTGCTTAAAGGCCTACTGAAATGAAATGTTCTTATTTAACCGGGGATAGCAGGTCCATTCTATGTATCATACTTGATCATTTCGCGATATTGCCATTTTTTTGCTGACAGGATTTAGTAGAGAACATCGACGATAAAGTTTGCACGTCACAGGTTGTGGAGCGCCTCACATCTGCACATTGTTTACAATCATAGCCACCAGCAGCGAGAGCGATTCGGACCGAGAAAGCGACGATTACCCCATTAATTTGAGCGAGGATTCGTGGATGAGGAAAGTGAGAGTGAAGGATTAGAGGGCAGTGGAAGCGATTCAGATAGGGAAGATACTGTGAGAGGCGGGTGGGACCTGATATTCAGCTGGGAATGACTAAAACAGTAAATAAACACAAGACATATATATACTCTATTAGCCACAACACAACCAGGCTTATATTTAATATGCCACAAATTAATCCGCATAACAAACACCTCCCCCCTCCCGTCCATATAACCCACCAATACAACTCAAACACCCGCACAACACACTCAATCCCACAGCCCAAAGTACCGTTCACCTCCGTAAAGTTTATACAGCACATATATTTCCCCAGATTTACGTATGTGACATGCACATAGCGGCACACACGTACGGGCAAGCAATCAAATGTTTGGAAGCCAAAGCTGCGTACTCACGGAAGCGCGTCTTCTATCCAACTCAAAGTCCTCCTGGTTGTGTTGCTGCAGCAGGCCGCTAATACACCGCTTCCCACCTACAGCTTTCTTCTTTGCTGTCTTCATTGTTCATTACACAAATTGCAAAAGATTCACCAACACAGATGTCCAGAATACTGTGGAATTTTGCGATGAAAACAGACGACTTAATAGCTGGCCACAATGCTGTCCCAATATGTCCGCTACAATCCATGACGTCATCATACCGAGATGTTTTCAGCAGAATATTTCACGGGAAATTTAAAATTGCACTTTACTAATCTAACCCGGCCGTACTGGCATGTGTTGCAATGTTAGGATTTCATCATTGATATATAAACTATCAGACTGTGTGGTCGGTAGTAGTGGGTTTCAGTAGGCCTTTAAACCAAAAAGAAACAAAAGGCAAGTGCCGCTAAGAAAAGGCTTTGAAGTTTAGGGATGGCTATGCAAAACAAAGTTCAAACTGAACTGGCTGCAAAGTAAACAAAAACAGAATGCTGGACGACAGCAAAGACTTACAGTGTGTGGAAAACAATGTGCCTTGGCTCAGAAAAGGTTGAAAAACACTGAACTAGAATATAACTCCACATTGCAAAAATAAACACACAAACCAAGTGTATCTTGCTATGGATTCCTCCATTACTATAGGGCATTTAATTAAAAAGGGCAGCAATTTATGTTTTGGCATAATCGTGCTCGCTCACAATAAAACAAATGGCAACGTACCAACCATTTGCAGAAGTAATGAAGCAATTTGAGGAAAAGCATGGCTGTGTGTGTTGTGTAATAGATGGTGTGTGTTGTGTAATAGATGGTTGCAGGTCTCTGAAGTCAGTTTGATTGGGCTAATAGAATGAACTTCTCATCTCACCTCTCTGTTTGCCCCAATCTATCAGCATCAAATATTGACCATCGGGATCAATGTTTGAAAGATCGATGTAGAGAGAGCCCTCTACTTCTCTACATCTCTCTCCTTCACACTTGACTTGTCCCCTGGGTGTAGCAGATTAATAATGCTGCTTCATTTACCATTGAGTGGAATGCAGGCGACTTGTATAGAGGTCCTTAATGAACTGATCCGCTGTTGGCCTCAACATCAATTAACATTGCTTTTAATTATGCCTGTAATCAGAGCTTCTTTCAGACTACCCTGAATACGTAAAAAAGTGTCCTGCTGAGACGCACATAAGCACGTGCGCGGAACGAGACGGGACAGAAGAAGCCATTTTATTCTTCTCCGCTCAGCCTTTTTTGACCTTTAGACCTGTGTGACCAACCGAGGAACATATTTGGGCCCAAAATAGCCTGAACACTTTATTTTGGAACCTTTAGGAGTCCAAACTACAAGCTGCCGCCATCCAAAAAACATGAAGCAAGAGGAAGAGAATGTCTGCTGCAGTGGTATGCCAACTTCCCAAGCTGAGGGGAAAGTTTGGCATTGAGTGAATGTTTACCTTTCGACGATTCACCGCTTTTGTTAGGATAAAAAAAAATGGGTAACACTTTAGTATGGGGAACATATTCACCATTAATTAGTTGCTTTACATAGGGTTGCGGTTAGGGTTAGGGAAGACTCTTAGTTAATGGCTTACTGCTTGTATAATAAGGCCATGCAGAATAAGGCATCAATAAATACTTAATAATGACTAATTAAGAGCCAATATGTTACTAATTTGCATGTTAACAAGCAACTAATTCAGTGGTTTTTAACCTGGGTTCGATCGAACCCTAGGGGTTCGGCGAGTCGGCCTCAGGGGTTCGGCGGAGCCTCCGCCGCAGAGGTCAAGACGCACCCGACTCATCGTATAAATAAAAACTTCTCCCTATCGACGTATTATGGATACCCCCAAACAATGTTCCCTCTAATTTTCCATATGCGTGAGCAAACGTAAAAACTCTTTGAGCATTCAGTGGAGCACATGTGAGCGACGTCAGACATGCACTGTGGCCACACCTGCAGCACACCTGTCCCAAACCTGACTAAATAACAAGTTAAATGTTTTATTATTATAATCAAATGACAGCAGTCATTTCCATGAGATTATTTTCTAATATAAGTGTTTTGGCCCACTTACAATGACAATAACAAAAAATATTGTTTTTCATGAGCTGTGCACTGGTATTGTATGTCTGGGTGGGGTTCTGGCTTTGGAAATAATGTGTACACCTTCAGGGTGGACCGCTAGCCTGTCCATCGGATGGGGACATCTCTACGCTGCTGACCCGTCTCGGTCTCCCCTAGAGGGGGGGTTTACCCACATATGCGGTCCTCTCCAAGGTCTCTCATAGTCATTCACATTGACGTCCCACTGGGGTGAGTTTTCCTTGCCCGTATGTGGGCTCTGTACCGAGGATGTCGTTGTGGCTTGTACAGCCCTTTGAGACACTTGTGATTTAGGGCTATATAAATAAACATTGATTGATTGATTGATTGATATCTCATTTAGTTCCCATTAAAACATTCACATGTTGCACAATGAGATGTAAACATGGGATCATGTGTACATTCCTGTAACTTTCTGTTTGTAAAATATATCTTTATTAGTATTTCTTTAATATAATAACATCATTTCATGATTAATATTTATAAATTAAGATTAAATTAAGAAAAAAACATTTTATTTTTCACTAAAGAAGGGTTCGGGCGCATATGAAACTGGTGGGGTTCGGTACCTCCAACAAGGTTAAGAACCACTGAACTAATTAATGGTGAATATGTGTATCTTAAAATAAAGTGTTACCAAAAAATGCATACAAGTTATGTGATATGAGGTACATATTTGTTTTCTGTATTCATGGGAAAATCAATCAATCAATCAAAGTTTATTTATATAGCCCTAAATCACAAGTGTCTCAAAGGGCTGCACAAGCCACAAAGACATCCTCGGCTCAGATCAAAACTCAATCCAATGGGCTACAATGAGAAACCTTGGACCCTCCAATGGACGTCGAGTGGATCTATTTAATAGTGTGAGAGTCCAGTCCAAAATAAGCCCTACGTTATGTTGTGGCGGCTGTTTTGTTTCTGCAACAGCTGCCATGCGCATCGCTGGAGTCTACTACAGCAGTACATGTACAGCGCTATGCAATGCGTAATTGCTGCTCATGGTTGACCTTGTGACTCAGACTTTCAGCAAGACTTGGAAGAGGTTCCACATCAGCAACACTCTCCAATTATGTCAGTTTTGGCAAAGACATTATAGACGCCGACCACATGAGTTTGATTAAGCACAATTATACGAGTATTGTAACACCTGATCAGGCGGCAAGTTTATGTGCTATTAAATTCTTAGATAATGGAGGCTTTTCATTGCAACACGAGACTGTGCCATTTCAAATACCAGTGGAGTGTAAAAACAAGTCATCTCTATATTGAAGCTATTATCATATACAGTCGTGGTCAAAAGTTGACATACACTTGTAAAGAATATGATGTCATGGCTGTCATGAGTTTCCAATTATTTCTACAACTGTGATAGAGTGATTGGAGCACATACTTGTTGGTCACAAAAAACATTCATGAAGTTTGGTTCTTTTATGAATTAATTATGGGTCTACTGAAAATGTGACCAAATCTGCTGGGTCAAAAGTATACATACAGCAATGGTAATATTTGGTTACATGTCCCTTGGCAAGTTTCACTGCAATAAGGCGCTTTTGGTAGCCATCCACAAGCTTCTGGTTGAATTTTTGACCGCTCTTCTTGACAAAATTGGTGAAATTCAGCTAAATGTGTTGGTTTTCTGACATGGACTTGTTTCTTCAGCATTGTCCACACATTTAAGTCAGGACTTTGGGAAGGTCATTCTAAAAACTTCATTCTGGCCTGATTTAGCCATTCCTTTACCACTTTTGACGTGTGTTTGGGGTCATTGTCCTGTTGGAACACCCAACTGCACCCTAGTCCCAACCTCCGGACTGATGATTTTAGGTTGTTCTGATGAATTTGGAGGTAATCCTCCTTTTCCATTGTCCTATTTACTCTCTGTAAAACACCAGTTCCATTGGTGGCAAAACAGGCCCACCACCATGCTTGACGGTAGGCATGGTGTTCCTGGGATTAAAGGCCTCACCTTTTCTCCTCCAAACACATTGCTGGGTATTGTGACCAAACAGCTCAATTTTTGTTTCATCTGACCACAGAAATTTGTCCATGTGATGTCAGATGAAACAATTTTCTACCGCTTGTCCCTATCGGCGTCGCAAGGGGGTGCTGGAGCTTATCTCAGCTGCATTCGGGCGGAAGGCGGGGCACACCCTGGACAAGTCGCCACGTCATCGCAGGGCCAACACAGATAGACAACATTCACACACTAGGGCCAATATTTGATTCAAACTACCTCGGTATTGAACTTTGACAGCAACGTGTATTTCATCTTGACTTAGTGGTTGTGGTCCTAAACAACCGTAATAGAATGTTTACGCGACAGGACTGAGAGACTGAGCGTGAAGACTGAAAGCTGGAGCGTTTGCCTTGCAAAAAAGCACAGAGGAAAGTCCAAGAAAGCGAGCAACCTTGTGAACGCCGGCATGGCAGACTTTCAGGAAACAGTCGTCTGTCTTTTCAGCTCTAAAGGCACAAGGCCACCATCTTCTTTTGTACCGCCTCTTTCTTTCTGAGCCTCTTTGTCACCCTCCAACTCTCTTGCACTTCCTGTATCCCTGGAAGCTTTCCTTCTTTTCACTGGGGAAATTTGTAGTTGCACAGCAGTACACAGTTTTGTCTTACTTTGGAGGCTTTTGAACTGGCTTTTTTTCTGCCTTTTTGATGAGATGCATCCCTTGCAGTGCATACTTGTATTAAAGGCCTACTGAAACCCACTACTACCGACCACGCAGTCTGATAGTTTATATATCAATGATGAAATCTTAACATTGCAACACATGCCAATACGGCCGGGTTAACTTATAAAGTGCAATTTTAAATTTCCCGGGAAATATCCGGCTGAAAACGTCTCGGTATGATGACGTTTGCGCGTGACGTCACGGATTGAGCGGAAGTATCGGGACACCATTGTGTCCCAATACAAACAGCTCTGTTTTCATCGCAAAATTCCACAGTATTCAGGACATCTGCGTTGGTGAATCTTTTGCAATTTGTTTAATGGACAATGAAGACAGCAAAGAAGAAAGCTGTAGGTGGGAAGCGGTGTATTAGCGGCTGGCTGCAGCAACACAACCAGGAGGACTTTGAGTTGGATAGCAGATACGCAGCTTTCTTCCAAACATTTGTGCCGCTATGTGCATGTCACATACGTAACTTTGGGGAAATATATGTGCTGTATGAACTTTGCGGAAGTGAACGGTACTTTGGGCTGTGGGATTGAGTGTGTTGTGCGGGTGTTTGATTTGTATTGGTCGGTTATATGGACGGGAGGGGGGAGGTGTTTGTTATGCGGATTAATTTGTGGCATATTAAATACAAGCCTGGTTGTGTTGTGGCTAATAGAGTATATATATGTCTTGTGTTTATTTACTGTTTTAGTCATTCCCAGCTGAATATCAGGTCCCACCCGCCTCTCACAGCATCTTCCCTATCTAAATCGCTTCCACTGCCCTCTAATCCTTCACTTTCACTTTCCTCATCCACAAATCTTTCATCCTTGCTCAAATTAATGGGGTAAACGTCGCTTTCTCGGTCCGAATCGCTCACGCTGCTGGCGTCCATGATTGTAAACAATGTGCAGATGTGAGGAGCTCCACAACCTGTGACGTCACGCTACTTCCGGTACAGGCAAGGCTTTTTTTTATCAGCGACCAAAAGTTGTGAACTTTATCGTCGATGTTCTCTACTAAATCCTTTCAGCAAAAATATGGCAATATTGCGAAATGATCAAGTATGACACATAGAATGGACCTGCTATCCCCGTTTAAATAAGAAAATCTAATTTCAGTAGGCCTTTAATGCTTGTCTCTAGAGTGATCAAGTTAACTACCAATTGGCTTTGTTTGCATAATCATATTAAAACCTATCATTACTGTATTTTTCTAAATTTAAAACACTATCTTGTGGTCCACACAACATGTGATGGTGGTTCTTTGGTGAAAATGTTGCATAGATTATGTTTTACAGATCATCTTCAAGTAGCTTTCTGAGCGTCTCTTCAGGATGCGCCGTTTAGTGGGCGGTCTTATTTACGTGGCTCAACTTCGACAGCGTCTTTTCTCCGTCATCTTTTTTGTAGCGGTGTAGCGTGCAAGGACGGGAGTGGAAGAAGTGTCAAAAGATGGAGCTAACTGTTTTAATGACATTCAGACTTTACTTCAATCAATAACAGAGCAGCATCTCAAGAATAATGCAACATCAACGCCGTAAATGTGTTGTCTGACCGGAACCCTCTAATACAGGGGTCCCCAAACTACGGCCCGCGGGCCGGATCTGGCCCGCCAGCGTCCAAAATCAGGCCCGCAGGAAGTCCCAAGTATAAACAAAAATAAATACATTTAAAAAAAAAAAAAAAAAAAAAATGTATTATTTTTTTTATTATCTACTTTGTACTTGCTACTCACAGTGTCTCCTAGCCACTCAGGCAAATCATATTGTCTAAAAATGCATTTTCTCATCGATAACGTGACATCATCGCGCGCGCGGAAAGTGCCTTATATATATATATATATATATATATATATATATATATATATATATATATATATATATATATATATATATATATATATATATATATATATATATATATATATATATATATATATATATATATATATATATATATATATATATATATATATATATATATATATATATATATATATATATATATGTGTATATATATATATATATGTGTATATATATATATATATATATATATGTGTATATATATATATATATATATATATATATATATATGTGTATATATATATATATATATATATGTGTATATATATATATATATATATATATATATGTGCATATATATATATATATATATATATATATATATATATATATATATATATATATATATATATATATATATATATATATATATATGTGCATATATATATATATATGTGCATATATATATATATATATATATATATATATATATATATATATATATATATATATATATATATATACAGCCAGGCCCCCGGCCAAATTGTTTTAACCCAATGCGGCCCCCGAGTCAAAAAGTTTGGGGACCCCTGCTCTAATAACTAAAGTTCCGTGGGTGAATTATGTAAACTCACTACAGTTTTTAACGCTTTGACAGCTGGTCGACTGACAGATATAAGTAAGAACTTTACACTACTTTATATTAGAAATGGCAACAGCGGAAGGTGAATGCCACATAAGAAGGTCGAGAAAAAGAAGAAACGTATGTGTACGGCGTCGGCACAAACTACAATTGCGGACACACACATTTTCAGGACTTATGCAGATCCCAAACACACATCAGCAGGTACCAGAAGGTAAGAAAAGTTGGTTTTGCATAATATTGCGAAACAAAACACCAGGTAATATGTCTGCTTATAGGTGCCATTTTGCAGTCCTTATCCACGCACCATAATAATACTTGTATGTTTAATGCTCCGACAATCCATCAAGCGGTGTGGCTTCATAGCTTACTGAAATCGTAATAAAACATGTTGACAGATTTTTTTAGCGCTGTGTGCAATGTTCTATATTCTCAATGGAACATTTAAAGTTTTGGTGTTGTTTACTGACATCATATTGCAGTCTATACAAACCTCTTATGGGTGACTGCCATCTTCTGGTCACACTTATCATTACACCATGTACCAAACAAAATTGCTTCAAGGTCGGCTAGCACAACCATAATGATGCCGTACATTAGGCGCACCGGGTTATAAGGTGCACTGTCAATTTTTGAGAAAATAAAAGGACTTTAAGTGCGCCTTATAGTCCAAAAAATATGGTATATAACTGTGATATATTACAATCAGTGCTGTCAAAGTTAACGCGATAATAAAGTGTCAACTATAAGTTCTTTTGAGGATGCCAATTTTTTTAACACGCATACGTCTTGACTCCTTTTTGACCCTCGGTCCGTTTTTAGCTTAAAGGCCTACTGAAATGAATTGTTTTTATTTAAACGGGGATAGCAGATCTATTCTATGTGTCATACTTGATCATTTCGCGATATTGCCATATTTTTGCTGAAAGGATTTAGTATAGAACAACGACGATAAAGATTGCAACTTTTGGTATCTGATAAAAAAAAGGCTTGCCCCTACCGGAAGTAGCGTGACGTAGTCAGTTGAACATATACGCAAAGTTCCCTATTGTTTACAATGATGGCCGCATGAAGTGAGAGAGATTCGGACCGAGAAAGCGACAATTTCCCCATTAATTTGAGCGAGGATGAAAGATTTGTGGATGAGTAAAGTGCAAGTGAAGGACTAGTGGGGAGTTGAAGCTATTCAGATAGGGAAGATGCTGTGAGAGCCGGGGGTGACCTGATATTCAGCTGGGAATGACTACAACAGTAAATAAACACAAGACATATATATACTCTATTAGCCACAACACAACCAGGCTTATATTTAACATGCCACAAATTAATCCTGCATAAAAACACCTGCGTGTTTGTTATGCTAGCTCCTAGCTCCTCTGCTAGCTCCTAGCTCCATAGAACACGCCAATACAATTCATACACCTGATCAACACACACAATCACTCAGCCCAAAAGACCGTTCACCTAACCCAAGGTTCATAAAGCTTATATATTTTTAAAAAGTTACGTACGTGACGCGCACGTACGGTACGGTACGTGTTATGCTAGCTCCTAGCTCCTATGCTAGCTCCTAGCTCCATAGAACACGCCAATACAATTCAAACACCTGATCAACACACACAATCACTCAGCCCAAAAGACCGTTCACCTAACCCAAGGTTCATAAAGCTTATATATTTTTAAAAAGTTACGTACATACGCAAAAAAAAGTTGCGCACATACGGTCAAGCGATCAAATGTTTAGAAGCCAAAGCTGCATACTCACAGTAGCACGTCTGCGTCTTTGTCATCCAAATCAAAGTAATCCTGGTAAGAGTCTGTGTTGTCCCAGTTCTCTACAGGCGTCTGTGTATCGAAGTCAAAAGTCCTCCTGGTTAGAGTCTCTGTTATCCGAGTTCTTCCATCTTGACTGCATCTTTCGGGAATGTAAACAAAGAAGCGCCGGCTGTGTACTGTTGTGGCTGACTACGTTCGAAAAATACGTCCATTTCGCACCGACAACTTTCTTCTTTGCTTGCTCAGCTTCCTTCTCCATAATGCAATGAACATGATTGAAACAGATTCACGAACACAGATGTCCAGAATACTGTGGAATTATGAAATGAAAACAGAGCTTTTTCGTATTGGCTTCAATGTGGAAGGCATACCCGTGTTCGCCGGTCTACGTCACGCGCATACGTCATCCTCAGAGGCGTTTCGAACCGGAAGTTTAGCGGCAAATTTAAACTGTCACTTTATAAGTTAACCCGGCCGTATTGGCATGTGTTATAATGTTAAGATTTCATCATTGATATATAAACTATCAGACTGCGTGGTCGGTAGTAGTGGCTTTCAGTAGGCCTTTAAGGAAAGGTATTGGCGTTCAGTTACTGTTAAGTCACAAGCTTGAACATAGTTAGCAGAAATGCAAAATAAAAATGGTACATTATGGAAATCCTTTGTCCAAAGCCATGGCAAGTCATTCTCCTGACAAGACAAGACTATTTTATCTTCGATCGCCGTGAGACGACATCATTGGAGCAAAAGCATGCCTATGCGCTTTGCCGCCTGTAGAGGGCTGGAACTTTACTTCCGTGTTTTGATTACGGTTGAGTGCATTGATGTTATTGAATGTAGATTGTTGCCCAAACTGCTTTAGTAAGATAGAATTAAAAGCTCAGCAGAAAAGAACGACAGTAAGCAGGAAGTTTAGAGTTTAGAAGGTGTCTCGTCAAAACATGTCAAGACACCTTGTCTCATACCAATCACATACTTCCGGCTTCACAATAATAAAGTTAAAGTACCAATGATTGTCACACACACACTAGGTGTGGCGAATAGCGCTACACATCGAATCTGGTCTAACAACCAAAATGAAATATTGTGTTATATTATAATCATGCTTAATAAAATATGTTTTGTAATGCAATCTGTGATATTTTTTGGCTGATTGAAACAAAGTGTATATTATGTTATAACCTGTTCTGATTGATAGTCTGCAAATACAGAATGTTTAGCAGGCTGACTATTAAATTGTATTAATAAACAGAGAAGGTTAAAACATTGTCATTGGACGGCGTGGCGAAGTTGGTAGAGTGGCCGTGCCAGCAATCGGAGGGTTGCTGGTTACTGGGGTTCAATCCCCACCTTCTACCATGCTAGTCACGTCCGTTGTGTCCTTGGGCAAGACACTTCACCCTTGCTCCTGATGGCTGCTGGTTAGCGCTTTGCATGGCAGCTCCCGCCATCAGTGTGTGAATGTGTGTGTGAATGGGTGAATGTAGAAATACTGTCAAAGCGCTTTGAGTACCTTGAAGGTAGAAAAGCGCTGTACAAGTATAACCCATTTATCATTTATCATGCAGAGATATGAATACCATTAACTTGAACAACATGTAATGTACAGACAATTACTTTACCAAACATATTTTACTATCAAACCATGATTATAACAATCTACTTTTTGTGTTGTCAATGTGTGAAGCGGGTATCTAGACAT
>NC_084737.1:72117718-72125218 GCF_033978785.1 Entelurus aequoreus
TGCAGCTAAAGTGAACAATTCAACCCTGTCATTTGTCATGTTTCATGTGGCAGGTAAATTGCGAAGAATGGAGCCATGCCACATGAATCACCTTCCTAACTGTATGCAGTTGCATGTAATACTGTGCATGTCTTTTTTTTATGTCAAAATTTGATGTACAAATAGATTTAGCAAGAAAATATGTACTTTATTGACGGAAATTATTACTGTGCATGTCTTTTTTTATGTCAAAATTTGATGTACAAATAGATTTGGCAAGAAAATATGTACTTTATTGACGGAAATTATTACTGTGCATGTCTTTTTTTATGTCAAAATTTGATGTACAAATAGATTTGGCAAGAAAATATGTACTTTATTGACGGAAATTATTTCCAGGCTTTCGCTGGCCAAATAAAACGACATGGCAGGCCAGATCTGGACCCCAGGCTTTGGGAGACACCTGTGTTTTAAAGTGTCATAGCTGCATGGAATGCAATCTTTCAATGTAAAACATGCCATTTGTGTTACTATAGCACAGGGGTCACCAACCTTTTTGAAAGCAAGAGCTACTTCTTGGGTAGTGATTAATGCGAAGGGCTACCAGTTTGATACACACTTAAATAAATTGCCAGAAATAGCCAATTTGCTCAATTTACCTTTAACTCTATGTTATTATTAATAATTAATATTATTTACACTTAATTGAACGGTTTAAAAGAGGATAAAACACGAAAAAAATGACAATTAAATTTTGAAACATAGTTTATCTTCAATTTCGACACTTTAAAATTCAAAATTCAACCAAAAAAAAGAAAAGAAAAACTAGCTATTTCAAATCTTTTTGAAAAAATTAAAAAAAGAATTTATGGAACACCATTAGTCATTTTTCCTGATTAAGATTAATTTTAGAATTTTGATGACATGTTTTAAATAGGTTAAAATCCAATCTACACTTTGTTAGAATATATAACAAATTGGACCAAGCTATATTTCTAACAAAGACAAATCATTATTTCTTCTACATTTTCCAGAACAAAATTTTAAAAGAAATTCAAAAGACTTTGAAATGAGATTTAAATTTGATTCTACAGATTTTCTAGATTTGCCAGAATATATTTTTTTAAATTTTAATCATAAGTTTGAAGAAATATTTCACAAATATTCTTCGGCGAAACAACAGAAGCTAAAATGAAGAATTAAATTACAATTTATTTATTATTCTTTACAATTAAAAAAAATAAATTTACTTGAACATTGATTAAAATTGTCAGGAAAGAAGAGGAAATAATTTAAAAGGTAAAAAGGTATATGTGTTTAATAATCCTAAAATAATTTTTAAGGTTGTATTTTTTCTCTAAAATTGTCTTTCTGAAAGTTATAAGAAGCAAAGTAAAAAAATTAAGGAATTTATTTAAACAAGTGAAGACCAAGTCTTTAAAATATTTTCTTGGATTTTCAAATTCTATTTGAGTTTTGTCTCTCTTAGAATTAAAAATGTCGAGCAAAGCGAGACCAGCTTGCTAGTAAATAAATAAAATTTAAAAAATAGAGGCAGCTCACTGGTAAGTGCTGCTATTTGAGCTATTTTTAGAACAGGCCAGCGGGCTACTCATCTGGTCCTTACGGGCTACCTGGTGCCCACGGGCACCGCGTTGGTGACCCCTGCTATAGCATATTTTGAATAAGAATATTTCTTCATATAAAAATACAAAACTGGCATTATGTTGCAGTCTGGTAGTCATGTGAGGGTCAGACAGAGGCGGACGTGACCTGCAGTATTTTAAAGATGGAGAGCAGATGATCAACAACGTCTGATTTCCCAAACAAAACAATCTCCCTTGAGTGAATATTTATTCAAACACGTGCTGATTGGGATGATTTGTTTATTGTGTCGGACAGCAAAGTGCTCTCATGCAAATATCAGTGAGCAATGTCAAATAGAGGGCGAGAGCTGTCACGCTGACAGTAAGCATTTTAGCTAGAAGACAGACTTTATGTCATTTGCAATTAATTAATGAGGACTATTATGTCTAAAAATACATTGCACTTAGAAATCACTGACTTGAGCAGGTGTAGCCAATGATGCGGAAGGAGTCGTTCATTGCAGTCCTGATGTGCTGTCCAAGTGAAGCTCTACTGACAAAAGTTAGAGTTGGACGATATAATAGTAGCCCTGTGTCCACCTTGTGTCAAAACACACCCTCCGTCCTCCCATTGCTGTGACGGACAGATTGAGAGAGTCCAGGCCATGTGAGCGTGTCATATGGAACAGATTTAGTCCTAATGCCAGCCCCCCCACCACACCACACCCACACCCCACTTCTTTACTGCACTTTTTCTCCAGCCTCCTTCATCCCTTACCTGCGTCGTACCATGTATCATCAAATATCTCAAATCTTTTTGAAATGTTTGTATTATATTTTTTATAAATGGCTGTGATGATAATGTAAATGAGGTATTTCTAACCACTGCTGTGTTGTAATTCTTATTAATATTGATACTGTTGTTGATAATATTCATTTTTGTTTTGACTACTTTTGGATTGTTTTGTGTCATGTTTGTGTGTCCTCTCAATTGCTCTGTTTATTCCTATTCTGACTGTTGCTGACTGTTGTATTATTATGGTATTATTGTATATTATTTTGTTGGACTACTTACTGCTTATGGTAGTCCATCGTATCCGATGATGACTTCTACTTCTTCTATTGGTGAGTCTTGAGATGACTGAAAAGTCCAGTACGAGAGCCACATTGTCTATTACAATGGGGGCATATGAAGTTAGTGTTTGTTGTGGTCTTGGCTGCAGGGCCCATCTTCCTCCTCTGGCGTTTTACTATATATATATCAGTGACGTGCAGTCACTGGAGGCAGGTGAGGCCCCGCCTCACCTGCCATCATGTAAAGAAAAAAAATGTAAAAAGAAAAAAAAAAAAAAAAAATTGTTATATGTATCCAATGTTTATACTATAAAGTTATTTTCCATTTAACTTCACCAGTTTTAGATTATTTTTATTCAAAATCGCTGAATTTTCACATTTGCCGTTCAAATACTACTACGTCACTGCGTTGTGCCTCAACATGGATTGCGGACTCGGCTAACTGCTGGCTTGCTGTGCAGTGAGACCGTATTGCTATATGAATTATATTATACATTTTCATAGTTTAGTTAGCTGACGTATATAATGTACAGTGTATGTTGTCAACAACTGTATGTGTGTAAGTATTTCTTGTGCTGAGCAATCATAAAACTGCTGCGAAGACGCACTGGCTGAGGCTCGCAGTAATCCCGCCTCCTGGTGGTAGAGAATGCACCCCCGTCGTAGAATGCACCCCCTGACGGGAGTGTCGTATCAACTAAAGCCCACACTTAAACTTTCCACGTGCAAGATTGAATCTATTTAAAAAAGTTATTTAATAAGAAGCCAACAAGTGCAAAAACAATAACGTTCGTGTTGGAGGAGTTGTGAATGACTGCAGGGCCACAACATTAGGTACACCTGCAGACTGCAGCACGGATTTCATATTTCATTTATTCATTAAGTGTGGGCTTTAGTTATAACACTCCCGTCAGGGGGTGCATTAATCCAGCACAACAGCGGCACATGGACTACATTTATAAGTAAAGGTAAGACCATAATAACGTTTTTGTTATTAAATGTGCTTTTTTGTGTGCTACAGTTTGTATGTGTAAAGTTAAGTTAAAGTACCAATGATTGTCACACACACACCAGGTGTGGTGAAATTTGTCCTCTTTATTCGACCCATCCCTTGATCACCCCCTGGGAGGTGAGGGGAGCAGTGGGCAGCAGCGGCGCCGCGCCCGGGAATAATTTTTGGTGATTTAACCCCCAATTCCAACCCTTGATGCTGAGTGCCAAGCAGGGAAGAATGCTGGTATGAGCTTTTAAACATAACCCGTTAACTGCTGCCAATGAAATGGTGAATAAGATACTCTTTAGGGTTCATATGTTTGTAAATCTGACTGTGATGAAGTCAGTGCCTCACCAGCCATGAACCTCACCGCACGTCACTGACATATATATATATATATATATATATATATATATATATATTACAAAGCTGTCCTCATTGACACGAAAAGCAAGGATTTATGCACCTCTTTTATTAAAGAAGTAAAGGGTCCGTTGTGTCCTTGAGCAAGACACTTCACCATTGCTCCTGATGGGTCGTGGTTAGGGCCTTGCATGGCAGCTCCCGCCATCAGTGTGTGAATGGGTGAATGTGGAAATAGTGTCAAAGTGCTTTGAGTACCTTGAAAGTAGAAAAGCGCTATACAAGTATAACCCATTTAAAGGAAGATGCTAGATTATTGTCATGTTTGGTGCTCTCGGGACACAAATGGGACATCATTAAAAAGTCAATCATGCATAATCGGGATCCTTCTCATAATGTAGCGGCGTGTTTGAATTGTAGTTTGCACTCTAAATTGACAATAATGGTGCAAATCTCTGTGTACATTTATCAATTGACCTGAGCTGCTCAGAGTCGAGGGGCTTGCTCAGTGCCAACTGTTGTTCAAGTTCCAAGAGGTCTGCGGTCTGCTGATATCTTTACCCGTCGAGTCTTGGGTCAGAAAGAGGTTGTTTCACCGTTTCCTTCAATGTGGCAAATGTTTGCGAATCGTAAGCCTCTCAGGACCCTCCAAATGTGTGGACACTACTTTTAGGACTTGACTTCAACATTGACCCCTCACCCGGGGGCCCGTGGAGCCCCTCGCACTTCCCCTATCTGTGTCGCTCCGACGCTGGCATTCTTTCACGTTAGCGCATCGCAGCGCCGCAGATAGGCCTGCCAGACACCCCCATGTGCTTCACGGGTATCTCTAGCACACACACACACACACACACACACACACACACACACACATGCAGTTAATTGGTAACTAGACTTTATGGGTGGCCCGGATCTCACAGTTGGACCGCACCGCAGTGAGAAGTCGGCTTTTGGTGAGTTCTGATGGCGTTGTTGTGTGCGAGCTTGTTTGAAGTGCGGAGCTTTGTGAGATTAGTGCGTTTTTTTTAATATTTTGTGTGTTCGTGTTGTGTTGACGTCGTTGTTTTCCGTCACATTGCTCTCGGCGACCATATTTAGAATGTGGAATCACAACAAATTTGTCTCGCGAAAAGCACTTTGACAGACACGGAAATCCCAGGTTCGCTTTGTTCGCCAACATTTACAACAAGCCTTAATCCTTTTTTTTCTTCTTTTCTTTCTTGCTCTCTCTTGAGCGTAATCCACGGTTATTGCACAATAATTCGACATGTTTGTTAGCGGGGGAGTTATTTTGTCCCTTTTGACTCGCCGATCAATATCAATAAAGCGCTCTAGTTATCTATTTTACCCTCCTCCAACAACCTGGGGGATCAATACTCATCCGTCATGGCTTCACCGGCTGAATGTTATCGCTTGAGCTGGGATTAGCCGGCCATCGCTTTTTATCCTCACATTTTCTGCTGTCCGGAGATATGTAGGTTGGACGGAGAGGTCTATTTTCTTCAAACAATGCTACGTCAGAGAGCGTCTGGTTACAGGTTTTATTTTAGGAACCTGCATGCAAACACATCTCTCTTGTCCCTTTACCTTCTCCAACATGGACAATACATGCGTTATGCATACAACAACCAGGTGTTTACTTGTCACGCCGGTGTGCAGACTCATCCATATCCCCCGCACTGTCACAGCACCCAAGCAGGGTCATCCTTCACGCCTTCCTCATCCTTCAAGTGCTGACCGCTCTCCTCCATCTGTCTGTCAGGCCGGGACTTGACCTCTCACCTCCGCAGGCCCGCCCATCTTGTTACCTCCGACCCTCAGTTGATTGTGTCACTTGATCAGCTTTGGACACACAGAAAATGTTTACCGATGCCTGCCTTCAATGTGGAAGGCAGAGGTCCGGTAGCCTTCTGATGCACTGCAAAAACTGAAATCTAAGATTAAATATCTCAAATAAGGGTGATATTTGCTTATTTTTTGTCTGGTAAGATAATTCTTCTCACTAAGCAGATTTTATGTTAGAGTGTTTTACTTGTTTTAAGTGTTTTGGTCCTAAATGATCTCAGTAAGATATTACAGCTTGTTGCTGAGATTTTATGACCTATATTGAGTAAAACATGCTTGAAACTAGAATATCAACTGATGCAAAGCTGTGTCATCAACACTCACAAGTATAAAACTACTTTTTCAAAGTATAATTTCTTACTTCAAGCATGAAAAAAAAAGCATGATTCCGAGCGCATATCATTATGTCAAGATAATGGCACTAGCATTTACTTAATTTAAGATTATTTTTCAACATATTGAGCAAAAAGGTCTCTTTTTTTTCTACCAAGAAAAGTGCACTTGTTATTAGTGAGAATATACTTATTTTAAGGTATTTTTGGGTTCATTGAGGTTAGCTAATTTTACTTGTTTTGGAAAGTCTTGACAAGCCAAATTTTCTTGTCCTATTGGCAGATAATTTTGCTTAGTTCAAATAAAATACCCCTAATTTTTTATTTATTTTTTTCTTGTTTTTGAACACTGACTTTTTGCAGTGTGTGTGTATCCACTGGACCAGGGGTCGGCAACCCGAAATGTTGAAAGAGCCATATTGGACCAAAAATACAAAAAACAAAATGAAAAGCCGTATAAAAGTCTTATAAACACATGACATAAGTGTCTATATTAGCTATAATAGCCTACTATCAAAATGACTGTCGCAGGCTGAAGCAAATCTTTGTTGACAGAAATGTGTTGAAATGTAATATTTATTCTACGCGTTGGTACAACAGTAGAACCCATTAGTACCGTATTTTTCGGAGTATAAGTCGCACCGGCCGAAAATGCATAATAAAGAAGGAAAAAAACATATATAAGTCGCACTGGAGTATAAGTCACATTTTTTGGGGAAATTTATTTGATAAAACCCAACACCAAGAATAGACATTTAAAAGGCAATTTAAAATAAATAAAGAATAGTGAACAACAGGCTGAATAAGTGTACGTTATATGACGCATAAATAACCAACTGAGAACGTGCCTGGTATGTGAACGTAACATATTATGGTAAGAGTCATTCAAATAACTATAACTTATAGAACATGCTATACGTTTACCAAACAATCTGTCACTCCTAATCGCTAAATCCCATGAAATCTTATACGTCTAGTCTCTTACGTGAATGAGCTAAATAATATTATTTGATATTTTACGGTAATGTGTTAATAAATTCAGACATAAGTCGCTCCTGAGTATAAGTCGCACCCCCGGCCAAACTATGAAAAAAACTGTGACTTATAGTCCGAAAAATACGATAAATCAGAGGCTACTCAGAAGGTAAGATAACGCCTGGAAATTACTGGATTTTAGTGGCCAAAGGTGTAGATGTGTGTGTCCAAGTTAAAGGAAACTTGCAGACTGTCTTCTTTGAATAGATTTATTACAATCTTTGGCAAGCTAGGTAATGTTTGCTGTGGTCTGGAACAACATGGCACACAAACAACTATCTGAAATGCAGCC
>NC_084737.1:72130218-72197718 GCF_033978785.1 Entelurus aequoreus
AATCTCCTACGGCACATCAGACTGTATCTCACGGCACACTAGTTGAAAAACACTGATCTACAGCACAGGATTTCAAAGTGTGAGGCAGCAGTTTTTGAAAAATAAGTTTATAGCTAAATTAATGTCCGTTATACCCTCAACAGTGAGAGTCTTAACGGAATCTGGGGTGGACAGAAAACAAATAGGAGACCCCATCCAGGGTTGGCCATTGTTTGATCCTTGCTCCGATTCTCATTCCTTTTTTCGATTTTAGAACCCAAAATTCTCGATTCCGATTCTTTTAAGGAGCAGGGTCAAACATGTATTACTCACAGGGATATTTTCAACCAGTTTTATATATATAGTACATGCCAAAAGTTTGGACACACCTTCTCATTCAATGCGTTTTCTTTACTTTCATGACTATTTACATTGTAATAATTGAAAGCATGTTTTATATTCTAGTTTCTTCAAAACAGCCACCCTTTGCTCTGATTACTGCTTTGCACACTCTTGGCATTCTCTCGATGAGCTTCAGAAACTAGAATATAAAACATGCTTTCAGTTATTTCACCTTTTTTTGTTAAGTACATAACTCCACATGTGTTCATTCATAGTTGTGATGCCTTCAGTGACAATCAAGAAAATAAAGAAAATGCATTGAATGAGAAGGTGTGTCCAAACTTTTGGCCTGTACTGTATGTATGTATGTATATATATATACATAATATTTGAGTACAAATGTTATGAAGTTTCTATCTACAGAAGTGCACTTTCTGAAACCAATCATCCATTAGTAAAATCGGCCAATACCGATCACATGTATTAACTGTAAATGTTACTATTTCAAAGTCAAAAACGAATACACAATAATTAAACAAAAGCAAAGACTACTATCTACTACTCATATAATTCTTATGGATTTTACCCTCAAAGTTATTGTGTGTCCTAGGAATTATTTCCTGAGTTTGTAAACATTGAAAAAAAAAAAAACATGATTTTGAGAAAATAATAATATGGTACCAACACTACGGATTTATGAATTGATCCGTCTTCGTCTTATGTGTACTCTTGGCAGTGCTGCTAAACAACAACAGAGAAGCCCAACAGTTGTTGTTACCTTATCCTCCATCTAGTCTAGACTCTTATTAATGTACTTGTGAATTTCATGTTAATAGCTGCCTAATTTCTGCCGTAACACGGTTCCATCTGCACGTCTTAAAGTTTACCAAGCACTTATTTCTTGTGTTGTTTCAAGCTGGTAGCGGCCAGCTTAGCGTGCCCTCTCCTGCTTCCTCTTACTCTGTGTAACATATTTAGCCTCATCTTCCAGGCCTCCAGCTATAATGATTTTGTTTGCCGCAATAGAGGATTATTCACTTAGGGGAGCAGCTCCACAAGGTGTATGGAGATACAGTTAGAGTGCAAATAGGAATCAATGTCTACCATTGTGGACGGTTTGGGGAGAATTGTAATGCAAGACCCAGATGTCCGATTCTAACTAATGCCAGCTGTATTTAGTAAGTGGAGGCTCAGTTTGCTACACTTCGAAAACCTCTGCTCGAAAGCATTGTAATTGGTTATATGCTTAGGACTGTGACAATATTTCAATATATCCAAATATTGTGATATTTGTTCTTACCGTAAGATAATTGAATCGTCCCACTCTATCGTTTTATGTTTTTTTCTCACCATGAACTGTTTTATTTTACTCGTGAGTCGTCGGTACATTGTTTATTGTTATACTGTATATCAAAAGATGTGGACTGCCGGATCAGCCATATTGGATCCTAGACACAACACCGAGTCCTGCGATGCCTTCAAACAGCAGCACTGCAGCATCCTGCAAGGCAGATTAATTTTGCTCCTCGCACGAGTCACAGAAGAAGGAGACACATGGGCGCTACGATATGCTAATCGAGTTTCAAAGATGCAATTTATAAGCTATAAAACGGATTTTTTCTTGGTTTTTGTTTCAACCCTAGCAGCATTGACATAGCGAGATGTTATCGTGTTACGACTATAGCAAACCGTATTGCATCGTGACTTACTATTGTTTTCCAGCCTACTTAGTACTTAAGGCGTAATTACAAATGGTATGAATAATAATGGATTTGGAATTTTTTGTTAAAATAATGATTAAACAGCATTTTTTAAATTCACATCTCTATATAGTGTTTTCTCATGTTCTTGTTTAACTTCCAGCCAACAAATACACATTCATGAAATATGCATGAACCAGTGTGTAAAAGTATTTTGTGCTTTACTCATTGGAAGAAAAAAAAGGCCCCTCGTAAAAAGACTAAAATAAAATTAATACAAGTTATTATTGCTTGTAATGAGCAAAAAAACTTGCCAATGGAACAAGTCAAAAATTGTACATGGTAATTGGGATTCGTTATATATTGTATATATTATATACAAATATAATATTATAATATAATATATAATATATAGTATATACTGTATATATAATATGTAAATATTACATATGCATTATCCTTTCCATCATTACCATTTCCATCCTTTGTGACTGAGCTACTGTGTGGAATAATTTCCCTTGTGGATCAATAAAGTTTGTCTAAGTCTAAGTAAGATTTTTGGAAATAAGACATATTTAAGCTTCAAAAACTTAAAATCAACCTTGGAATTAGCAATTAAAACATATTATTAGCTATACTTAACTAAGTAGTGTGTATTGTTGTCTTATAACAAACGTGTGATGCTCAAAAGTATAGTATTTATTTTTCTCAGAAGATCTATTGTCTCAAAACAAGTTCTTATGTCTCACTGGAAAATGACTATCACTTTTTACTTGTATGAAGTTTGTTTACATATTTTGACTAGAAATTATAATAATATACTTAGTGAGATTATGAGTTTAAATACTTTTTCTCCTCTTTGTGAGGTACATTTGTTAGCATGAACAGAATTTGTCAATGACAATTAGCTGGTTATGTACATGCAAAACATTTATAAAACAGTATCACCTTTTTTTTTTTAGACTACGCCGGGTCGAATAATTCACCTTTTTAGTTTTTCTATTACTATATCATATCTAATTTTCACTCACATGTTCATGCACAATGGGCCCCATTCAGCAATAAGTTCCTAACTTTTCCTCCTATCTTTCTTCCGAAGTGATTTCCTAAGAGGAGTCCATTCAAATTCATGACGTGTTCTTAAACGGCCAAATTGTTCCCACCTGCTGTTCTTAAGTTGCTGAATGCAATGGTTAGCGCGTGCGTGTCTATCATAATTTGCATATAAACACGCCCTTATTTCCCCAATATGCATATGTAAACACCCTTAATTCCGTAATTTGCATAGGTAAACGCCCTTAATTCCCCATATAAGGGCACAATTCCGGCGGAAAAGCCAAACATCAAACACACGGAGAAAACACAAACAGATTACAGAAGAGAAATTCGTATTATCCCGCGGGGAAAATACAAAATGTCAAAACGTAAGTTTAAGAAAGGGGGGACTGCTGAGGTATCCCCGAAGCGGAAGAAAAACTGGTCGAGTTTAGAAATGGAGGTTCTACTGCAGGAAGTGATGATGTCTATCTATATATCTCTATATCACTATATATATGTATCTATGATATTAATGTAACATTAGACGAGGGGTGTCCAAAGTGCGGCCCGGGGGCCATTTGCGGCCCGCAGCTAATTGTTTACCGGCCCGCCACACATTCTGCAAAAATTGCAAAATTGACAATATTGCAAAAATTAAAAAAAAAACATTTAAAAAAAAGTGGAATGAGGTGAAATCTAACAAGAAAAAGTTGCAATGTTGACACAAAGCTGCCATGCAGGTTGTTTTTTTTCTTTTGTCTTTGTTTATTTTTCTTTTTTTTGCCATTGCTAAAAAAAAAAAAAAAATACTAAAAATCAATGTTATAATGAATTATTACTTAAAAAATATCACTTTAAAATGTTTTATGTGGAAAAAATATTGCATATATTGTGTGGTTGCCATAAAAAAACATCAAAGTTTTATTTGACAAAAGAGCATAATACAAACAAAATAATAGTTCAAACGTAAAATCGACAGATATATCTGAAGTTCATCTCGTAATTTAAGTGTTAAAAGTAAAAAAAAACTAATAAAAATGTATCACTTTATGAGTGGGCGACCTTTTGGATCCCAAATATATTTAGTAGGATTTTATTTAACATTTCACTGTGATTATTCAAAAATAGTAAATAATTAAAATCAATGGTGTCCTGCATTATTGATCTTTTAGGGCTCTAATTACTAAATACTGCATATTTCAGTTTTACTATAAAAAACAAAGGCATAAAACCTTTTTTTTTTTTACTTTATATCAACCTGAAGTTGATATAGAGATTCACTGTAAGCGTTAAATACAAAATAATAATAATTTGACTTATTTTTTACATTTTAATGACTGAGACCCTTTATGGTCCCCCGGGAGCCCTAAAGGTTAAAAAAAAAAAAAAAATCCATATATTTTGTCAAGGTTTGAAAATGAAAAATATCAAATTTTTTCCGTGTACGGCCCTCAGTGGAAAAAGTTTGGACACCCCTGTATTAGACAATAGAAGTAAGGGAACTTGTCACACTTAAGAACAAATAGACCACCCTAAGAGTGCTCTGGAGCACTTGTAGATTTTGTTCTTACCTACGAACAAATCCCAGCTAAGAAAACATGGGTGAATACAAAAAGCTCCTTAAAAACTTTGTAAACGGGCCTTAGAACAAAATGTGTTCCTAAGAACGGTTGCTGAATGTCCGCACACTGACTTTTGATCTTCATGCACGACAGTGTTCCTCCTGCGCTTCCTCATCCTGTTTTGTGTTTGCTTGTTGTTATTTACGGAGCGTCTCCCCCCTGCTGGGATCGGCGTCATTGTTTTGGTGTCGCTTCTCTGTTCCCCTCTCTCTCACCCCTCGGCTGGACATTCCCATTTAGCCAAAGACAAAACAAGTTAATTAGATCGGAAGTGCGGGCCTATCAATGAGGAATCAGTATTCAGATCAAGACCTTGTCTGGACACAAACAGCAGGAAGCCAAACAGGAGTCTGAATAGGAGGACGGGAAGAGGAGAGAAAAAAAAGGAACGCGGCTTAGCCTGCAATGTGGGAATCCTCGTGGTGAAGTCGTTTTTTTGTTGTCGTCGTTCATCTTTCACGCAGCCTTTTTTCCTTTTTGCGTTTACAATTTTTTTAGTTCTAATTGTATTAAAAAAAATACCCGCACTAATCTTAAACTACGGGGCAAGGATTGCCAGCCAGTCCCTGGACCGCATGCAACATACCCTGCAAGTTTTTCCTGCTTTTAGGCAAACGTGTTCATCGGTCGGGACAACATTGCGGCTCAATTGTCATGGTTACAATAGCAACAGTAACTGGAGACAAAGTGCAGTCACTCGCTCCGTCGTCTTGTGTCGTTACCCTCAAACACACACACACACAGGCAAAAGCGGCGGGGAAGTGTAAACAAACAGCGGCCACAAACAAGCCTGAAATGCACAGCAGGGAGTCAAACACGTGGACTTTTCCTTAATACATCATGTATAGTAAAGTTAAAGTACCAATGATACTCACACACACACTGGGTGTGGTGAAATTAACCTCTGCATTTGACCCATCCCCTTGTTGGAGGTGAGGGGAGCAGTGAGCAGCAGCGCCCGGGAATCATTTTGGTGATTCAACCCCCAATTCCAACCCTTGATGCTAAATGACAAGCAGGGAGGTAATGGGTCCCATTTTTATAGTCTTTGGTATGACTCGGCCGGGGTTTGAACTCACGACCAACCGATCTCAAGGCGGACATGCTGTTTATTTTTCAATAAAATACTAGAAAGGATAGAAATGTAGTTTGTCTCAAATAGTTGGCGATTAATTTAGTCATCGATTTGTTGGATCTATGCTATGCGCATGCACAGAGGCTATTTTTTATTTTTTTAGATTTTTTATAAACCTTTATAAACTGCAACATGTACAAACAGCTGAGAAAAATAAGTATGGTGCCAGTATGCTGATATTTTTCAATAAAATACTGGAAAGGATAGAAATGTAGTTTGTCTCTTTTATCCGATTAGTAATCGATTAATCGAAGTAATAATCGACAGATTAATCGATTATCAAATTAGTCGTTAGTTGCAGCCCTAGACAGGACCCCCAAGTATGTATTTATTTGAATTAGGACAATGCATATTCATCAAGATAGAACAACAATGTAAATATGCCGGAGTTAGCACAATAGCTCATTTTCATCCGGGAATCATTTTGGTGATTCAACCCCCAATTCCAACCCTTGATGCTGAGTGCCAAGCAGGGAGGTAATGGGTCCCATTTTTATAGTCTTTGGTATGACTCTGCCGGGGTTTGAACTCACGACCTACCGATCTCAGGGCGGACACTCTAACCACAAGGCCACTGAGCAGGTACACTACAGACACTACAAGAGCAACTAAATGACAGGACTAGGGCTGCAACAACTAATCGATTAATTTAGTCATCGATTCGTTGGATCTATGCTATGCGCATGCGCAGAGGCAATTTTTTTATTTTTTTGAAATTTTTATTTTCTATAAACCTTTATTTATAAACTGCAACATGTACAAACAGCTGAGAAAAATAAGTATGGTGCCAGTATGCTGTTATTTTTCAATAAAATACTGGAAAGGATAGAAATGTAGTTTGTCTCTTTTATCCGATTAGCAATCGATTAATCGAAGTAATAATCGACCGATTAATCGATAATCAAATTAATCGTTCGTTGCAGCCCTAGACAGGACCCCCAAGTATGTATTTATTTCAATTAGGACAATGCATATTCATCAAGATAGAACAACAATGTAAATATGCCGGAGTTAGCACAATAGCTCATTTTCATCCGGGAATCATTTTGTTGATTCAACTCCCAATTCCAACCCTTGATGCTGAGTGCCAAGCAGGGAGGTAATGGGTCCCATTTTTATAGTCTTTGGTATGACTCTGCCGGGGTTTGAACTCACGACCAACCGATCTCAGGGCGGACACTCTAACCACAAGGCCACTGAGCAGGTACACTACAGTTACTACAAGAGCAACTAAATAACAGGACTAGGGCTGCAACAACTAATCGATTAATTTAGTCATCGATTCGTTGGATCTATGCTATGCGCATGCGCAGAGGCAATTTTTTAATTTTTTTTTATTTTTATTTTCTATAAACCTTTATTTATAAACTGCAACATGTACAAACAGCTGAGAAAAATAAGTATGGTGCCAGTATGCTGTTATTTTTCAATAAAATACTGGAAAGGATAGAAATGTAGTTTGTCTCTTTTATCCGATTCGTAATCGATTAATCGAAGTAATAATCGACCGATTAATCGATAATCAAATTAATTGTTAGTTGCAGCCCTAGACAGGACCCCCAAGTATGTATTTATTTGAATTAGGACAATGCATATTCATCAAGATAGAACAACAATGTAAATATGCCGGAGTTAGCACAATAGCTCATTTTCATCCGGGAATCATTTTGTTGATTCAACTCCCAATTCCAACCCTTGATGCTGAGTGCCAAGCAGGGAGGTAATGGGTCCCATTTTTATAGTCTTTGGTATGACTCTGCCGGGGTTTGAACTCACGACCAACCGATCTCAGGGCGGACACTCTAACCACAAGGCCACTGAGCAGGTACACTACAGTTACTACAAGAGCAACTAAATAAAAGGACTAGGGCTGCAACAACTAATCGATTAATTTAGTCATCGATTTGTTGGATCTATGCTATGCGCATGCGCAGAGGCAATTTTTTAATTGTTTTTAATTTTTTATTTTCTATAAACCTTTATTTATAAACTGCAACATGTACAAACAGCTGAGAAAAATAAGTATGGTGCCAGTATGCTGTTATTTTTCAATAAAATACTGGAAAGGATAGAAATGTAGTTTGTCTCTTTTATCCGATTAGTAATCGATTAATCGAAGTAATAATCGACCGATTAATCGATAATCACATTAATCGTTAGTTGCAGCCCTAGACAGGACCCCCAAGTATGTATTTATTTCAATTAGGACAATGCATATTCATCAAGATAGAACAACAATGTAAATATGCCGGAGTTAGCACAGTAGCTAATTTTCATCCGGGAATCATTTTGTTGATTCAACTCCCAATTCCAACCCTTGATGCTGAGTGCCAAGCAGGGAGGTAACGGGTCCCATTTTTATAGTCTTTGGTATGATTCTGCCGGGGTTTGAACTCACGACCTACCGATCTCAAGGCGGACACTCTAACCACAAGGCCACTGAGCAGGTACACTACAGTCACTACAAGAGCAACTAAATAACAGGACTAGGGCTGCAACAACTAATCGATTAAAATCGATTATAAAAATAGTTGGCGATTAATTTAGTCATCGATTTGTTGGATCTATGCTATGCGCATGCACAGAGGCAATTTTTTATTTTTTTAAAATTTTTTATAAACCTTTATAAACTGCAACATGTACAAACAGCTGAGAAAAATAAGTATGGTGCCAGTATGCTGTTATTTTTCAATAAAATACTGGAAAGGATAGAAATGTAGTTTGTCTCTTTTATCCGATTAGCAATCGATTAATCGAAGTAATAATCGACCGATTAATCGATAATCAAATTAATCGTTAGTTGCAGCCCTAGACAGGACCCCCAAGTATGTATTTATTTGAATTAGGACAATGCATATTCATCAAGATAGAACAACAATGTAAATATGCCGGAGTTAGCACAATAGCTCATTTTCATCCGGGAATCATTTTGGTGATTCAACCCCCAATTCCAACCCTTGATGCTGAGTGCCAAGCAGGGAGGTAATGGGTCCCATTTTTATAGTCTTTAACCACAAGGCCACTGAGCAGGTACACTACAGTCACTACAAGAGCAACTAAATGACAGGACTAGGGCTGCAACAACTAATCGATTAAATCGATTAAAGTCGATTATAAAAATAGTTGGCGATTAATTTAGTCATCGATTTGTTGGATCTATGCTATGCGCATGCGCAGAGGCTTTTTTATTTTTATTTTTATTTATTTTTTTATAAACCTTTATTTATAAACGGCAACATATACAAATAGCTGAGAAACAATAATCAAAATAAGTATGGTGCCAGTATGCTGTTTTTAAAAAAAATAAAATACTGGAAAGGATAGAAATGTAGTTTGTCTCGTTTATCCGATTAGCAATCGATTAATCGAAGTAATAATCAACAGATTGATCGATTATCAAATTAATCGTTAGTTGCAGCCCCAGACAGGACCCCCAAGTATGTATTTATTTGCATTAGGACAATGCATATTCATCAAGATAGAGCAACAATATAAATATGCCGGAGTTAGTTGTCCTAAACATTCAACAGGTCATGATTAGTGTTGTAACGATACCAATATTTTGGTACCGGTACTAAAATTATTTCGGTACTTTTCTAAATAGGCCTCACCGTTTCTCCTGTTGTGACCAAACAGCTCAATTTTTGTTTCATCTGACATCACATGGACAAACATAAGACCTTCTGGAGGAAAGTTCTGTGGTCGGATGAAACAATAATTGAGCTGTTTGGCCACGATACCCAGCAATATGTTTGGATTTTTCTTTTAGCTATGTAGACGACATACCAGGAAACCCACAATGCGTCTACTTGGCCACATTTGGACAAATGCATGCATCTGGATAAAACAATGGCCGACATTTGAGTTGTTTACCATGTAAGCCCAAATCAAAACTGCTCTCGACATGGAAGAGGTAGAATACACATTTAATAACACACACGATTGTGGACATGTGATGACTTTTGCTACAGTATAGCCTGTCTAAATGCTACATTTCGGTTTTCACTGGTGTTTTACAACAAGACAGTAGCTGACATTTTGTTCGTTATTTCTACTCTTTATATTTTGACATTGAATAGTTGAATAATTTTGAAACAAACAACAAGATCATAGTCGCACAATTGGACGCGTAGTCTAGTAGGACCACAGACCAAAGAACCGTACGTGTGTGACAGTCCATTACATCGTCGACTGGGAATTAAAAATGCCTGCCTGCCAATTTATTTTTTATCTGAGTTTGATACGTTTTGTATTATTTGCACAGCTATGTTATTTATTTTATGTAAAGATAATATGTTTCTATTTTATTTAAACATTCTTTGTTTTTCTATTTTATTTATTTACTTAAACAGTTTATTTTCCGTGCTGTTAATACCCATCTTGACTAACTGGGTTAATAAAAGTGCCACTGACTGTTTACAGTACAGTTGTCATTCACTTCAATTTCAGTGAATCTCATTAAAAAAATGAATATCTTCATATAAATATTTTCACCTGAAAATATATGGAATATCGAGTTTAAGTAAAAATATATCGAGATGTATATCGAATATTTAGTTGAAGTAAAAATATATCTAGATAGACTTTTTCATCCATATCGCCCATCCCTAGCATATAGAATGATGCAACAACAGACACAGTGCAAACAAAATAAAAAAATATAATCAAAATAAAGACATGTCATGATTACATCGGTGCTCTCAAAATAATGCTGACAATAATATAATTCATCAGCAATAATTTCATCCAGGCCTACTGTAGACCCGCCAACGTAAGGTGAGCGGAAAAGGCAGAAGGGATGAGGAGGAGGAGGAGGAGGATCTGGCGGCCGGGGGGGATAAAGGTCCCATTATCTCGTGTAGAGGGCCACCTGAGCTAAAGACAGCCATTTGTTCCCAAATCGACCTGTCGACCCCCATCTAATTACCAGCCAATTATTTCCAAATGGGTCACGTTCACCACACAGCCTGAACACTTAACGAGAGGAGAAACAAAATTGCCTTTTTTTCATCTCTCTTTTTCTTTCCGTCCATCCTACTGGTTCTACCTGCTCCACTTGTTCTTCACAACTGTTCATGTACTTCAAATGCTGCGTTACAAACCAATAAATTAAGCAGTTATTTGCTTTATTGTAGCATAAAATAACATTGTACATACTAGGGTTGTACGGTATATTAGTATAGTACCGCGATACTAGTGAATCATTATCGGTACTATACCATCTCTGAAAAGTACCGGTCCGCCATTACATCAATACTTTTTAGCATCACAAAATATTTTTTTCATTTAAAAAAAAATGTATATTATTAACTCAGGAAATATGTCCTTGGACCCATGAGGTCTTTGGAATATGACCAATGTATGATCCTGTAATGACTTGGTATCGGATTGATGCCCAAATTTGTGGTAATATCCAAAACTAATGTAAAGTATCATACAACAGAAGAATAAGTAATTATTACATTTTAACAAAAGTGTAGATAGAACATGTTAAGAGAGAAAGTAAGCAGATATTAACAGTAAATGAACAAGTAATAATACCAAGTACAGGAGTGTATCGAGTCAATACTACTATGATTACATCAATATTTTTTAGCATCACAAAATCTTCTTTCGTTTTTAGATTACTGGTAATAATTAATTTTTTACCACTTGTCCTTAATTATTTTGACAAAATAACAGAATAAAATGGACACAATATGTTACTGCATATGTCAGCAGCTAAATTAGGAGCCTTTGTTTGCTTACTTACTAAAAAAAGACAAGTTGTGTTGTATGTTCACTTTTTTATTTAAGGACAAACTTGCAATAAGAAACATATGTTTAATGTACCGTAAGTAAGTACAGGAGCGTATCTAGTCGATACTACTATGACTACGTCGATATTTTTTGGCATCACAACATCTTCTTTTGTTTTTCTTTTATTTATATTCTGTTTATAAACTCAGGAAATATGTCCCTGGACACATGGGGACTTTGAATATGACCAATGTATGATCCTGTAACGACTTGGTATCGGATTGATACCCAAATGTGTGGTATCATCCAAAACTAATGTAAAGTAACAAACAACAGAAGAATAAGTGATTATTACATTTTAACAAAAGTGTGGATAGAACATGTTAAGAGAGAAAGTAAGCAGATATTAACAGTAAATGAACAAGAAATGATACCAAGTGCAGGAGCGTATCGAGTCGGTACTACTATGATTACATCGATATTTTTTAGCATCACAAAATCTTCTTTCGTTTTTAGATTAATAATTCATTTTCTACCACTTGTCCTTAATTATTTTGACAAAATAATAGAATAAAAATGACACAATATGTTACTACATACATCAGCAGACTAAATTAGGAGGCTTTGTTTGCTTACTTACTAAAAAAAGACAAGTTGTCTTGTATGTTCACTTTTTTATTTAAGGACAAACTTGCAATAAGAAACATATGTTTAATGTACCGTAAGTAAGTACAGGAGCATATCTAGTCGATACTACTATGATTACGTCGATATTTCTTTCGTTTTTCTTTTATTTATATTCTGTTTATAAACTCAGGAAATATGTCCCTGGACACATGAGGACTTTGAATATGACCAATGTATGATCCTGTAATGACTTGGGATCGGATTGATACCCAAATGTGTGGTATCATCCAAAACTAATGTAAAGTATCAAACAACAGAAGAATAAGTGATTATTACCTTTTAACAGAAGTTTAAATAGAACATGTTAAGAGAGAAAGTAAGCAGAAATTAACAGTAAATGAACAAGTAATGATACCAAGTACAGGAGCGTATCGACTACTATGATTACATCAATATTTTTTAGCATCACAAAATCTTCTTTCGTTTTTAGATTAATAATTCATTTTTTACCACTTGTCCTTAATTATTTTGACAAAATAACAGAATAAAAATGACACAATATGTTACTGCATACGTCAGCAGCTAAATTAGGAGCCTTTGTTTGCTTACTTACTAAAAAAAGACAAGTTGTCTTGTATGTTCACTTTTTTATTTAAGGACAAACTTGCAATAAGAAACATATGTTTAATGTACCATAAGTAAGTACAGGAGCGTATCTAGTCGATACTACTATGATTACATCGATATTTCTTTCGTTTTTCTTTTATTTATATTCTGTTTATAAACTCAGGAAATATGTCCCTGGACACATGAGGACTTTGAATATGACCAATGTATGATCCTGTAACGACTTGGTATCGGATTGATACCCAAATGTGTGGTATCATCCAAAACTAATGTAAAGTATCAAACAGAAGAATAAGTGATTATTACATTTTAACATAAGTTTAGATAGAACATGTTAAGAGAGAAAGTAAGGAGATATTAACAGTAAATGAACAAGTAATGATACCAAGTGCAGGAGCGTATCGAGTCGGTACTACTATGATTACGTTGATATTTTTTGGCATCACAAAATCTTCTTTCGTTTTTAGATTAATAATTCATTTTCTACCACTTGTCCTTAATTATTTTGACAAAATAACAGAATAAAAATGACACAATATGTTACTGCATATGTCAGCAGACTAAATTAGGAGCCTTTGTTTGCTTACTTACTAAAAAAAGACAAGTTGTCTTGTATGTTCACTTTTTTATTTAAGGACAAACTTGCAATAAGAAACATATGTTTAATGTACCGTAAGTAAGTACAGGAGCGTATCTAGTCGATACTACTATGACTACGTCGATATTTTTTGGCATCACAACATCTTCTTTCGTTTTTCTTTTATTTATATTCTGTTTATAAACTCAGGAAATATGTCCCTGGACACATGAGGACTTTGAATATGACCAATGTATGATCCTGTAATGACTTGGTATCGGATTGATACCCAAATGTGTGGTATCATCCAAAACAAATGTAAAGTAACAAACAACAGAAGAATAAGTGATTATTACATTTTAACATAAGTTTAGATAGAACATGTTAAGAGAGAAAGTAAGGAGATATTAACAGTAAATGAACAAGTAATGATACCAAGTGCAGGAGCGTATCGAGTCGGTACTACTATGATTACATCGATATTTTTTAGCATCACAAAATCTTCTTTCGTTTTTAGATTAATAATTCATTTTCTACCACTTGTCCTTAATTATTTTGACAAAATAACAGAATAAAAATGACACAATATGTTACTGCATACATCAGCAGCTAAATTAGGAGCCTTTGTTTGCTTACTTACTAAAAAAAGACAAGTTGTCTTGTATGTTCACTTTTTTATTTAAGGACAAACTTGCAATAAGAAACATATGTTTAATGCACCATAAGTAAGTACAGGAGCGTATCTAGTCGATACTACTATGATTACATCGATATTTCTTTCGTTTTTCTTTTATTTATATTCTGTTTATAAACTCAGGAAATATGTCCCTGGATACATGAGGACTTTGAATATGACCAATGTATGATCCTGTAACGACTTGGTATCGGATTGATACCCAAATGTGTGGTATCATCCAAAACTAATGTAAAGTATCAAACAACAGAAGAATAAGTGATTATTACCTTTTAACAGAAGTTTAAATAGAACATGTTAAGAGAGAAAGTAAGCAGAAATTAACAGTAAATGAACAAGTAATGATACCAAGTACAGGAGCGTATTGACTACTATGATTACATCAATATTTTTTAGCATCACAAAATCTTCTTTCGTTTTTAGATTAATAATTCATTTTTTACCACTTGTCCTTAATTATTTTGACAAAATAACAGAATAAAAATGACACAATATGTTACTGCATACATCAGCAGCTAAATTAGGAGGCTTTGTTTGCTTACTTACTAAAAAAAGACAAGTTGTCTTGTATGTTCACTTTTTTATTTAAGGACAAACTTGCAATAAGAAACATATGTTTAATATACCGTAAGTAAGTACAGGAGCGTATGTAGTCGATACTACTATGACTACGTCGATATTTTTTGGCATCACATCTTCTTTCGTTTTTTTTTATTTATATTCTGTTTATAAACTCAGGAAATATGTCCCTGGACACATGAGGACTTTGAATATGACCAATGTATGATCCTGTAATGACTTGGTATCAGATTGATACCCAAATGTGTGGTATCATCCAAAACTAATGTAAAGTATCAAACAGAAAAATAAGTGATTATTACATTTTAACAGAAGTTTAGATAGAACATGTTAAGAGAGAAAGTAAGCAGATATTAACAGTAAATGAACAAGTAATGATACCAAGTGCAGGAGCGTAACGAGTCGGTACTACGTACTATGATACTATGGTACTATGATTACGTTGATATTTTTTGGCATCACATCTTCTTTCATTTATTTTAAATTTATATTCCGTTTATAAACTCAGGAAATATGTCCCTGGACACCTGAGGACTTTGAATATGACCAATGTATGATCCTGTAACGACTTGGTATCGGATTGATACCCAAATTTGTGGCATCATCCAAAACTAATGTAAAGTATCCAAACAACAGAAAAAATACATGATTATTACATGTTAACAGAAGTGTAAATAGAACATGTTAAAAGAGAAAGTAAGCAGATATTAACAGTAAATGAACAAGTAGATTAATAATAATTTTTTTACCGCTTGTCCGTAATAATTTTGACAAAATAATAGAATGATTAATGACACAATATGTTACTGCATATGTCAGTGGACTAAATTAGGAGCCTTTTGTTGCTTACTTACTACTAAAAGACAAGTTGTCTTGTATGTTCACTATTTTATTTATGGACAAACTTGCAATAAGAAACAAAACAGTAAGATGTTTTCTTAAAAAAAAAAGCCAATAATGCAATTTTTTGTGGTCCCCTTTATTTCGAAAAGTACCGAAAAGTATCGGAATAGGTTTGGTACCGGTACCAAAATATCGGGACAACACTAGTACATACTGTACTCTGCATGTGAGTGGTAGGGAGATATGCAAAAGGGAGCGGCGTTGACCCAGCACAGCAGGTGATGAAAGTGTGTGTGTGTGTGTGTGTGTGTGTGTGTGTGTGTGTGTGTGTGTGTGTGTGTGTGTGTGTGTGTGTGTGTGTGTGTGTGTGTGCAATGTTCCAGCTCCCATAGCTGCTCCATCCCTCTCTCTGTCTGGCACCGCTCTGTCTCAGCACTCCGATGTGTATCGATGGGTCCGGCAGGAGCCGCCCCAAGGAGAAGAAGGCTGTGCCCCTGTTCCCAGAATTCTTTGTGGCCGGCCTCCATTGTTCGCCGCCACTTGTATACAGTATTGTCAGGCTGATTGTAAGGCTCCGCTCTTTCTGGCCGCTCGGACAACCAGGGAGAGCAAGAAGGGCAAGCGGAGGCAGAGTGGAGGAGGATAGGGAGGAGGGGTAGGAGTCAGCATTGTGTCCCCTCGCTGGCCATTGTCCTGCTTTCCCATCTGTTTCCTTCTCTTCCTTCCTGTTTCTGTGGGATAGCAGGAGCAGCTCGGTAGGAGCTCGGCCGCAGCGCCTAATAGGGGAAGTCATGGTCGGGAAATAAGATGGATCCGTCTGAGATATCATCTGGCCGAGTGGCGCGATAGTTTTGAACTCTGACACCTCGTGTCTGCCTGCGAGCTTTGATCAGGAGCAAGCAGGAATACACCATTTATTCATACTTCCTTTAGTCTACTCTGCACCTGCTAAAACTATGTTGCATATCATATTGCTGCTTGCAAAAACAATTAGCAGACGTGACAGGATGGGCCAAAGAGGAGCACATTGCATTTTAGTCGTGGATCCGTTGTAAAGTCATGCATTTTAAGCTACCGGTATGTCCTTGATTTTTTTTGGATTTTTTTTTTTAATTTTTTTATTTTTATTTTTATTTTTTATAATGTCCTGCCCAGCTTCTCGGGCAAATCATATAGCAGATGTAGATGCCCATATCGGCTGTTCAGATTTACTTTACATAAGAGAAGTGTAGGATACTTCTCTTGTTGCCTTACTTGTATTTTGACTTTATTAAATGTATTTATATTATCATTTGGTGCAGCCGGGCCGGAGCAGGAGGGGATAGAAAGAGAGAAAAAGGAAGACAGAGGGGGGAATTGTGGGGACAAGAGGGGGATTAGACAGAGAGACAAAAACAACAACAGCAAACCCAACAACAACAACAACAGTCCTTGATTTTTTTAATTATCCAGGGATATGAATTTTTACAATTGGGCTGCTGATCTTAATTAAGAAGATTTAGCCTTTGCAGAGGTCTGAACCTTCTTAAAGGGGACCATGGTGATTTTAATCTACATTTACCGTATTTTTCGGAGTATAAATCGCTCCGGAGTATAAGTCGCACCTGCCGAAAATGCATAATAAAGAAGGAAAAAAACATATATAAGTCGCATTTTTGGGGGAAATGTATTTGATGAAACCCAACACCAAAAATAGACATTTGAAAGGCAATTTAAAATAAATAAAGACTAGTGAACAACAGGCTGAATAAGTGTACGTTATATGAGGCATAAATAACCAACTGAGAACGTGCCTGGTATGTTAACATAACATATTATGGTAAGAGTCATTCAAATAACTATAACATATAGAACATGCTATACGTTTACCAAACAATCTGTCACTCCTAATCGCTAAATCCCATGAAATCTTATACGTCTAGTCTCTTACGTGAATGAACTAAATAATATTATTTGATATTTTTACGGTAATAAAATATGAATATGAATTTTTACAATTGGTGTGCTGATCTTAATTAAGAAGATTTAGCCTTTGCTGAGGTCTGAACCTTCTTAAAGGGGACCATGGTGATTTTAATCTACATTTACCGTATTTTTCGGAATATAAGTCGCTCCGGAGTATAAGTCGCACCTGCCGAAAATGCATAATAAAGAAGGAAAAAAACATATAAGTCGCACTGGAGTGTAAGTCGCATTTTTTGGGGAAATGTATTTGATGAAACCCAACACCAAGAATAGACATTTGAAAGGCAATTTAAAATAAATAAAGAATAGTGAACAACAGGCTGAATAAGTGTACGTTATATGACGCATAAATAACCAACTGAGAACGTGCCTGGTATGTTAACGTAACATATTATGGTAAGAGTCATTGAAATAACTATAACATATAGAACATGCTATACGTTTACCAAACAATCTGTCACTCTTAATCGCTAAATCCCATGAAATCTTATACGTCTAGTCCAGGGGTCGGCAACCCAAAATGTTGAAAGAGCCATATTGGACCAAAAATAAAAAAACAAATCTGTCTGGAGCCGCAAAAAATTAAAAGCCATATTACATGTGTCATGAGATATCAATTTAATTAAGAGGACTTAAAGGAAACTAAATGACCTCAAATATACTTACAAATGAGGCATAATGATGCAATATGTACATATCGCTAACCTAAATAGCATGTTAGCATCGATTAGCTTGCAGTCATGCAGTGACCAAATATGTCTGATTAGCACTCCACACAAGTCAATAACATCAACAAAACTCACCTTTGTGCATTCATGCACAACGTTAAAAGTGTGGTGGACAAAATGAGACAGAAAAAGTGGCATAAAACACGTCCTAGAAAGTCGGAGAAAGTTATACATGGAAACAAACTATACGGCGAGTTCAAGGACCGCCAAAATTAGTAGGACAAAACGGCGCTCGCCAAATACTTGAATCAGTGAAGCATATTTAATATAAACAGTGTGATTTATAACAATTAGGGAGGTTTGTGTCATGTTTGTCCTCCTACAGAAACCATACTAAAACAAAAAAATAGATTTTTTTCCCCTCATCTTTTTCCATTCTTCATACATTTTTGAAAAATCTCCAGAGAGCCACTAGGGCGGCGCTAAAGAGCCGCATGCGGCTCTAGAGCCGCGGGTTGCCGACCCCCGGTCTAGTCTCTTACGTGAATGAGCTAAATAATATTATTTGATATTTTACGGTAATAAAATATGAATATGAATTTTTACAATTGGTGTGCTGATCTTAATTAAGAAGATTTAGCCTTTGCTGAGGTCTGCACCTTCTTAAAGGGGACCATGGTGATTTTAATCTACATTTACCGTATTTTTCGGAGTATAAGTCGCTCCGGAGTATAAGTCGCACCTGCCGAAAATGCATAATAAAGAAGGAAAAAAAACATATAAGTCGCACTGGAGTATAAGTCGCATTTTTTGGGGAAATGTATTTGATAAAACCCAACACCAAGAATAGACATTTGAAAGGCAATTTAAAATAAATAAAGAATAGTGAACAACAGGCTGAATAAGTGTACGTTATATGAGGCATAAATAACCAACTGAGAACGTGCCTGGTATGTTAACGTAACATATTATGGTAAGAGTCATTCAAATAACTATAACATATAGAACATGCTATACGTTTACCAAACAATCTGTCACTCCTAATCGCTAAATCCCATGAAATCTTATACGTCTAGTCTCTTACGTGAATGAGCTAAATAATATTATTTGATATTTTACGGTAATAAAATATGAATATGAATTTTTACAATTGGTGTGCTGATCTTAATTAAGAAGATTTAGCCTTTGCTGAGGTCTGAACCTTCTTAAAGGGGACCATGCTGATTTTAATCTACATTTACCGTATTTTTCGGAGTATAAGTCGCTCCGGAGTATAAGTCGCACCTGCCGAAAATGCATAATAAAGAAGGAAAACAACATATATGAGTCACATTTTTGGGGGAAATGTATTTGATAAAACCCAACACCAAGAATAGACATTTGAAAGGCAATTTAAAATAAATAAAGAATAGTGAACAACAGGCTGAATAAGTGTACGTTATATGAGGCATAAATAACCAACTGAGAACGTGCCTGGTATGTTAACGTAACATATTATGGTAAGAGTCATTCAAATAACTATAACATATAGAACATGCTATACGTTTACCAAACAATCTGTCACTCCTAATCGCTAAATCCCATGAAATCTTATACGTCTAGTCTCTTAGGTGAATGAGCTAAATAACATTCTTTGATATTTTACGGTAATGTGTTAATTTCACACATAAGTCGCACCTGAGTATAAGTCGCACCCCCGGCCAAACTATGAAAAAAACTGCGACTTATAGTCCGAAAAATACGGTAAATCACTTACTTGTGGTCCAGATAATATGAATTTGATATGCATTAGAGCAGTGTTTTTCAACCACTGTACCGCGGTACACTAGTGTGCCGTGGGAGATTATGTAATTTCACCTAATTGGGTTAAAATTATTTTTTGCAAACCAGTAATTATAATGCGCAAATGTGCCATTGTTGAGTGTCGGTGCTGTCTAGAGCTCGGCAGAGTAACTGTGTAATACTCTTCCATATCAGTAGGTGGCAGCAGGTAGCTAATTACTTTTTAGATGTCGGGAACATGGTTTGTCGTGATCACAATATGCGGGAGGCAGCGTGTAGGTAAAAAGGTATCTAACACTTAAACCAAAAATAAACAAAAGGTAAGTGCCGCTGAGAAAAGGCATTGAAAGCTTAGGGATGGTTATGCAAAATTACACTAAAACTGAACTGGCTGCAAAGTAAACAAAAACAGAATGCTGGACGACAGCAAAAACTTACCGTGGAGCAAAGACGGCGTCCACAAAGTATATCCGAACATGCCATGACAATCAACAATGTCCCCACAAAGAATGATAGAATAGAATAGAATAGAAAGTACTTTATTGATCCCTGGGGGAAATTCAGCACCACAGTTCGCTCACAATAGACAATATATACTATACAGCATTATTCACATGTGAATAATATACCGTAATTTCCGGACTATAAGCCGCTACTTTTTCCCCTCGTTCTGGTCCCTGCGGCTTATACAAGGGTGCGGCTTATTTACGACCTGTTCTTCTCCGACACCGACGAAGAGGATTTCGGTGGTTTTAGTACGCAGGAGGAAGACGATGACACAATGATTAAAGACTGACTTTTCATATACCGGTAGGCTGGTTATTTTGATAACGTACAGGCGAGCACTTTGTATTACTTTGCACCGTTGTATTATTTGTACTCTGCACGAATGCTGTTCGCCATGTCAAAGATGTGAAAGTTTGATTGAATGATTGAAAGATTTATTGTTAATAAATGGGACGCTTTGCGTTCCCAAACAGTCATCTCTGTCCCGACAATCCCCTCCGTGGTAGCAGGAACCCCTATATACTACGGTAATTACATATCAAAACCCTGCGGCTTATAGTCGGGTGCGGCTTATCTGTGGAGCAATCTGTATTTTCCCCTAAATTTAGCTGGTGCGGCTTATAGTCAGGTGCTGCTTATAGTCCGGAAATTACGGTACATATATTATACATATACTCTACATTTAAGTGCAGTCAAGAAGGAACATATGCATTATACAGTCTGATGGCTGACCAATATAAGTCTCAGACTAGATCTGACCAATCTACGTCTTAAACTAGATCTGACCAATATAACTATATGAGCAGTAACTGATGAAGTCTACTTGGATAAGAGAGTCTTGTAAGACTATAAATAAATGGGTTGTACTTGTATAGCGCTTTTCTTACCTTCAAGGTACCCAAAGCGCTTTGACACTATTTCCATATTCACCCATTCACACACACATTCACACACTGATGGTGCTAACCACGACCCATAAGGAGCAAGGTTGAAGTGTCTTGCTCAAGGACACAACGGACATGACTAGGTTAGTAGAAGCTGGGGATCGAACCAGGAACCCTCAGGTTGCTGGCACGGCCACTCTCCCCTACTTCGCCACGCCGTCCCCAGACAAACCAAACAGGAATGCCCTGAGATGACAATGACCTGGATGAATGACAACATTCATAGGTATATACAGTATTTGTATAGGTATATATATAGGTACATATGTATGTAGGTAGAAAATGTACAAACAGTACCAACTGTAATCTTTTAATGCGAGACATAGGGAGACCAGAAAATAATACGTTACAGTAAAAGAAACGAGACATAACAAACGCATGAAAAATGATCTCAAATGGAACAAATTTTAGCGATATTACGCCAACATGTGTGAATCGGGCGATTTGTCATTGTTTAACACAAGTACCGTATTTCCTTGAATAGCCGCAGGGGCGTTAATTAATTTAAAACCTCCTGTCACTCCGGCGTTTACCGGAAACCGGCGGGATGGCCGTGCATGCGCTAATTATTTTAAAACCTCTTCTCACTCCGGCGTTTACCAAAAGGAATCCATAAAATTTAGGCGTGCGCTTTGAGTGTGATGTCAGCATACCATCATGAAAAGCACATTTAATTTAAAAAAAAACGTTATTATGGTCTTACCTGTACTTATAAATGGAGTCCATTTGCAGCTCCTTCTGACCAAAAGCATCGATAACTTGTTTATAGAAGTCTTCATTATTTTCTTTTTTCCGTTTTAAAAGTCTCTCCGTCTCGATGGAGATATTCCTTTAATTATTACCTCCTGCTTCCATTGAAAGTCCAGTTTAGAAAACTGTTTTATTTTAGATACCCTCCTTGTTAAAAGGAAGAGAAAAAAATCTCTTGCTGCGTGTGTTCACTTCTTCTGCAGTACCGGAAGTCGCAAGAAGGATCATTAGCGCGGCAGCGCCCTCTACCACCAGGAGGCGGGATTCATTTAATGACTTATACAGTATTTCACACACGCAGCTACGGTATATTAATAAAACATAGCTGCTTACTGTTCTCTTTAGCATACTGTACCGGTATTCAATAGCTTGGACCTTAAATCCTACTGAAAAGCTCTTTATCTTTTTTCCTTTGTGCGATTGTAAACTACTGAAAGCAGCTTCCTCCATTTTGAAAATGAGGACAGATGCGTCACTCGTGACGTAACGAATTTGACCCGGTGGAAGTTCTAGCCATATGCTAAATATTTTGCGAAACGAGTTTGACCCGGTGAAAATTATAGACATGCGATAATCAAATTAATATTTTGCGAAACGAATTTGATCCAGCTTCAATAATGAACCGGCGATAAGGCCAAGCATGCGTTAATTATTTTGAGAAACGAGTTTGACCCGGCAGTAATTCTAGACGTGCGAATACTATATTCCCTGCGCCAATTCAAGGAAATACGGTATCTAACATTGTAACAACATTTATAAGTCAGAAAAGACTACATTCGTCCTAAGATGTTTTGCCTGACAGCTGTTTAAAGAAGTCCAGGGTGTACCCCGCCTTCCGCCCGATTGTAGCTAAGATAGGCTCCAGCGACCCCAAAAGGGAATAAGCGGTAGAAAATGAATGGATGGATACAGAAAGATTCAAACACGTACCTCGACTTATCTCGGCGATCGCTTTTAGATTATTTTCTCAAAATTGAACTTCGAACAAATTATTGTTACTTCAAATAAACGCAGTCTCCTAGAGACTGTTATCTTTCTAAAGGGAGTTTTATTATGCAGGCCCTCTGATCTTATTGTATTGTAGCTTTTGAAGTATAGTTTGTATCCGCAGGGGTCATTTAATCCTACCTTCATCGCATAAATTAAACATACTTTCCATTTTTGTGTTATCGTCTTGTATTTGTCACTTTGTACATGTGTGCAGGTGTGTGTGTGTGTGTGTGTGTGTGTTCGTTTCTAGACTAAGCTAAGACTGCTTACCAGACTCCTGGCTGAGTTTGAAGCTAAGTGGATTAGCAAATCTCTCATGTCAGTTGCATTCATGCTGACAGCCTGATGACATGGGACTGTGTGATGGCCGCGACCCACCTGACTGGCTCGGCTTGGGCCTCTCTACAGGTGGTCCCCCTCTGGGAGAGATTCGGAGTTGAGCTTATGAACTTCTCTGTACAGTTCTTGAATAGATACCGTTTCGCCTCATACTTAGTAATGTAGTTCTGCAGTTGGAATGACAAAGAACCTATGGAAACAGACGAGATAATTAGTTGTAATGTATAGAATCGATCTAATGCGTTGTATTAGGTATAAGTAATACATAAATTGGGGGTGCCGCGATAAAACTTTTTCACTTCCAATACAATACCAATATTGTAGTAGTGTTGTCCCGATACCAATATTTTGGTACCGGTACTAAAATTATTTTGATACTTTACGGTACTTTCCGATACTTTTCTAAATAAAGGGGACCACAAAAAATTGCATTATTGGCTTTATTTTAACAAAATAATCTTAGGGTACATTAAACATATGTTTGTCCTTAAATAAAATAGTGACCATACTATAAAACTTGTCTTTTAGTAGTAAGTAAACAACCAAAGGCTCCTGATTAGTCTGCTGACGTATGCAGTAACATATTGTGTCAATTTCCCTTCTAATATTTTGTCAAAATTATTAAGGACAAGTGGTAGAAAATGAGTTATTAATCTACTTATCCATGTATTGTTTATATCTGCTTATTTTCTATTTTAACATGTTTTATCTACACTTCTGTTAAAATGTAATAATCACTTATTCTTCTGTTGTTTGGATACTTTACATTAGTTTTGGATGATACCACACATTTAGGTATTGATCCGATACCAAGTCGTTACAGGATCATACATTGGTCGTATTCAAAGTCCTTATGTGTCCAGGGACATATTTCCTGAGTTTATAAACATAATATGAATTGTAAAAAACCAAAAGAAGATGTTGTGATGCCAAAAAATATTGACGTAATCATAGTAGTATCGACTAGATACGCTCTTGTACTTGGTATCATTACAGTGGATGTCAGGTGTAGATCCACCAATGTTTGTTTACATTGTGACGCCGGTGAGCTACGGTGTGTAGTGAAGCATGTTTAGCTATTCCTCGTCCTGCAGGGATGGTACTTGTAAGAAACGTACTTTATTTGTCGCCATGGAGGCGAGGATTAGTGATTTAGGAGTAGCTAAAACAATATTGACTGCGGCTGGACTTAAGCCGCTAGCTAGTTAGCCATGTCCTAAAGCACCTCTTCCTGAGGGCGTTTCAGTGTTATAACTTCACCTTTGTTATTAGTTTTTAAGCCAAAATGCGTCCGTTCTCCCTTTTCTGTCTACACACATTGTCTGTTTGTAAGTACTCCGTGACTGTGTGCCGCCGAACATGCTCGTCTGCTCGTAAACCAGCAACGACATGACGTGACAGCGACGGGGGGGATCGGTACTTTTCAGAGGTGGTACTGTACCAAATATGATTCATTATTATAGCGGTACTATACCGTACAACCCTATATTGTAGTCTTGAGTATTGGCCGATACCGATAAAATCCGATACAATGTCAGTAGGGATGTCCGATAAAGGCTTTTTGCCGATATTCCGATATTGTCCAACTCTTAATTACCGATACCGATATCAACCGATACCGATATATACAGTCGTGGAATTAACACATTATTATGCCTAATTTGGACAACCAGGTATGGTGAAGATAAGGTCCTTTTTAAAAATAATAATACAATAAAATAAGATAAATAAATTAAAAACATTTTCTTGAATAAAAAAAGTAAAACAATATAAAAACAGTTACATCGAAACTAGTAATTAATGAAAATGAGTAAAATTAACTGTTAAGGGTTAGTACTATTAGTGGACCAGCAGCACGCACAATCATGTGTGCTTACGGACTGTATCCCTTGCGGACTGTATTGATATATATTGATATGTAATGTAGGAACCAGAATATTAATAACAGAAAGAAACAACCCTTTTGTGTGAATGAGTGTGAATGAGTGTAAAAGGGGGAGGGAGGTTTTTTGGGTTGGTGTACTAATTGTAAGTGTGTCTTGTGTTTTTTATGTTGATTTAATAAAAAAATAAAATTAATAAAAACAACAAAACACCGATACCAATAATTTAAAAAAAACGATACCGATAATTTCCGATATTACATTTTAAAGCATTTATCGGCCGATATTATCGGCCATCTCTAAATGTCAACATGGACAATACATACTTCTATTATTTTGTAGTGTGCAATGTTAGAAGAAACTTGATCAATTGATAACTCAAACCGAGAACAATGGTAGGTATGACAATCACTAACCGTATGACAAATTTAATGCTGTCTTTAATTCGAAGTGGAATGGCCATTTGATTTTTGGCGACACCTAATGGTGACAATTATTCATTAAGTCCATGGCGCAGTAGGTTAGACAGGATACTTTCTAATACGCTACTGCCTCGGAGACTCTGAATGTGGAAGTAATATGCAACTATCATTATTTGATACTTGTTCATATTTTTCAATTAAGGACGCTTATTACGTACAGTATGTCTAGCTTGCATGCTATTGTGTGCTTAGCTGTTGTGTAGCTGCTAGCTCCTACTATCTTATATCCTACCATGTTTACCTCCTAAATGACTTCACTGTAATACAAAAGTAGAAGAAAAGACCAACCTTGTGTGTTTGTTGGAGGACATTCGGATGTTAACTGGCTGTCCAGCTTGGCACAAGTAAACACGCTGCATATGCCCACTTGTATTGGAACTTGTATCAGAGATTTTAGATGCAAGTTGATACTATCTGATACTTGTTTTTCTGCTTATAGCAATATCAGATCGGGATACCCCTTCATAAAAAATATTGCAATGTACCCATGAAAATACGTCGATTCGATGTATGTTGACTTGTCCATTCATCCATCTATCCATCCATCCATCCATTTCTACTGCTTATCCCTCTTGGGGTAATGGGGGGCTGGAGCCTATCCCAGCACACTCTCTGGCCAATTTAGTGTTGCCAATCAGCCTGTCCCAGGTGCATGTCATTTTGTGAATAATATTGCTGTAGAACATCATGTATTTTTCCAAAGAAGTGATACAATTTGATGACCGCTATTTATGACAGTATAACCGCTAATTATTATCTATTCCCTTTGAGCAAATTGCTACAAATTCACCCCCTATTTACCAACGTCATCTTTATTGTCCATTTTTCAACATGTGCTAGGACGTACTGGAACATCGAAAACAGTTTCTCTCTGAAGTCATCTGTGAGCTAACTGGAAATAAAAAATAAAAATACAATTCATGCATGCAAAATGTACAAGATAATGTACAAAATGTGCATTTAGCAGGATGTGCAAGGATGTACCGTATTTTTCGGACTATAAGTCGCAGTTTTTTTCATAGTTTGGCCGGGGGTGCGACTTCTAATCAGGAGCGACTTATGTGTGAAATTATTAACACATTACCGTAAAATATCAAATAATATTATTTATCTCATTCACGTAAGAGACTAGACGTATAAGATTTCATGGGATTGTGACAGATTGTTTGGTAAACGTATAGCATGTTCTATATGTTATAGTTATTTGAATGACTCTTACCATAATATGTTACGTTAACATACCAGGCACGTTCTCAGTTGGTTATTTATGCGTCATATAACGTACACTTATTTAGCCTGTTGTTCACTATTCTTTATTTATTTTAAATTGCCTTTCAAATGTCTATTCTTGGTGTTGGGTTTTATCAAATACATTTCCCCAAAAAATGCGACTTATACTCCAGTGCGACTTATATATGTTTTTTTCCTACTTTATTATGCATTTTCGGCAGGTGCGACTTATACTCCGGTGCGACTTATACTCCGAAAAATACGGTACATCTAAACAAAGAAAACATCAACAACAACAAATGTGCATGGACTTGGATTTGGTATTGTTTATTAGTTGCACCATCTCCAGTTAAATAATTATGTTGTCTTGTTTTTTTTTCATTGCACATCTTTCCAACTTCATGGTCCAAACCCCTTCCTCCTCCTCCTCCTCCTCCTCCTCCTTCCCTGCAGTTTGCGTGCTGGCCTTGCGAGGCGATGCTAACACTTTTGTCAGGGTGATTAATAGCATGCTGGATTGCCGTTAATTCACTGGCTAATGACTGGAGGGAGAGCAGGCGAGGGGAGGAGAAGAGCAAAGCGTAGCGAGACTGGCGAGTAATAGACTGATGTATGGGTGGAGGCTGCTTCCAGTGGCAGAGGTGAATAGCATCACCCTGAGAGCCCCCACCCATCAATACACACCCCGCCCGGCACGTTAAAACACATACGAAAAGACGTTATGTCCACCAGACATAAACATGTTTATGTTGCCTACTAAAACCCAATAAAGGCCGAATAATTGCATATTTTCTATTGTGAGAAAGCATACATTCATGCCATGGTCATGGTTGTACAATTCAACATGTCCAAAAAGTGGTAAGAAGAAGCAGAACTTAAATAATTCTACCCCCCCCCCTTTGCAATGTCTCGGAAATAACTGAAGGTGTTTTTTTTTACTTCCTGTTCATTTTCTAATAGGGAGCGAAAAGCATAGACTAGAGCAGAGGTGTCAAACGTACGGCCAGAGGGTTGGTTCAAGCCCGCGAATAGGTTTTATCCGGCCCGCGGGATGAGTTTGCTTAGTATAAAAATGAACCTGAAATTTTTGAATGAAAGAAACAGCTGTTCTAAATGTGTCCACTAGATGTCGCAATAGCAATTCTTTGTAAATCACATGATGTTAGTGCACCAGTCGAGGAAAATGATCAAACTACATAGATAACATCCTGTAATTTGATTTTGATGCTATTTTTTTTATCTTGATAGATTGAAAATTAACACCAATGAGTTGACTGATGAACATTATCACATCATTTATTCAGAAAATATAAATAACGACAGATAAAGCTAGAATACTATTAACTGCAACATGTAAGTGTAAAAAAACCAAAACTACAACATTATGATTTGTACAATTTCAGAATGAAAACAATCTGAAGTTGTCTTTATTTTTAAGCAATCGTGCCGTGATTCCACCAGTCCGGCCCACTTGGGATGAGATTTTTCTCCATGTGGCCCCCGATCTAAAATGAGTTTGACACCCCTGGACTAGAGCATGTGTAGCAAGAGTTCAATTATGCAGTGATACAAATAAATAATTGCATTTTACGTTGTTTTTGGGGCTAGTTTTTATACCACGTGCCCTTCCTAACTAGAGCTGCAACGTTTAATCGATTAATTTGATCAGAAAAAGCTTTAATTGGGATGATCTTGCTTCGATTAATCGTTTAAAGGGTGCAACTAATAAGTTCAAACCCCGGCCGAGTCATACCAAAGACTATAAAAAAAGGGACCCATTACCTCCCTGCTTGGCACTCAGCATCAAGGGTTGGAATTGGGGGTTAAATCACCAAAAATGATTCCCGGGCGCGGCACCGCTGATGCCCACTGCTCCCCTCACCTCCCAGGGGGTGAACAAGGGGATGGGTTAAGTGCAGAGAAAAAATGTCACCCCACCTAGTGTGTGTGTGACAATCATTGGTACTTTATCTTTAACTTTAACGTAATGAGAGCAGTGGTGTGTGGCGGCGTGATCTGTATGGCGGCACACAACGTAGATTTGTTTGTAATTTCGTTTATCAACGCACACGTGATAAAAGTATAATTTCAAGATTGATGATGTGCGTTCATTAGGAAGAAATGAGAGACGGTTATGGCAAACAGAACAGATATTGTTTATTTCAATTAGTTTCCCTACAATACACATTGAGGCTATAGAGTGTGTTGTATCCGATTACCGACCAAAAGAGACAAGCGGTAGAAAAATGGATGGATGGATAGATGATTGATAGATAATTTGATTAGTAATATTATCGACAGCTGCAGCACTATTCCTAACGCAAGTTTTCTATGCATCCAGACTTGGGAGCAACAGAGGACATGTTCAATGGCTCGGCGTTGTTGCCCTGGTCGGAAATCGAACTTGGACAATTTGCGCGTAAGGCAGAAGCATATACCATTTCCACACCTGAGCAAGAAATGTATTAACTACAAAGCAGCAGTGTTTAGAGTAGGGCTGCAGCTACAGTATTAATCATTTAAGTAATCAAGTAATCAATTGGTTAATTTGTTTGATTAATCCAGTAATTGAATAAAACTCACTTTGTAGCTTCAATGCGTATTTTAAGAAACATAATTTAAAAAGAAGGCGTTTTCTAATCAATTTCTTTTTATAAATGCACACAACATTAAAATTGCACTTTTACCATGGCATCATCATGAAAAAATACACTATATTGCCAAAAGTATTTGGCCACCTGCCTTGACTCACCTATAAACTTGAAGTGCCATCCCATTCCTAACCCGTAGGGTTCAATATGATGTCGGTCCACCTTTTGCAGCTATTACAGCTTCAACTCTTCTGGGAAGGCTGTCCACAAGGTTGCGGAGTGTGATTTTAGGGATTTTCGACCATTCTTCCAAAAAGCGCTTTGGTGAGGTCACACGCTGATGTTGGTCGAGAAGGCCTGGCTCTAAGTCTCCATTCTAATTCATCCCAAAGGTGTTTTATCGGGTTCAGGTCAGGACTCTGTGCAGGCCAGTCAAGTTCATCCACACCAGACTATGTCATCCATGTCTTTATGGACCTTGCTTTGTGCACTGGTGCACAGTCATGTTGGAAGAGGAAGGGGCCCGCTCCAAACTGTTCCCACAAGGTTGGGAGCATGGAATTGTCCAAAATGTTTTGGTATCATGCAGCATTCAAAGTTCCTTTCACTGGAACTAAGTGGCCAAGCCCAACTCCTGAAAAACAACCCCACACCATAATTCCTCCTCCACCAAATTGCCCACTTCTACCACTTCGTGGCTGAGTTGCTGTTGTTCCCGAACTTTTCCATTTTCTTCAAATTAAGCCAACAGTTGACTTTGGAATATTTAGGAGTGAGGAAATTTCACGACTGGATTTGTTGCACAGGTGGCATCCTATGACAGTTCCATGCTGGAAATCACTGAGAGCGGCCCATTCTTTCACAAATGTTTGTAGAAACAGTCTCCATGCCTAAGTGCTTGATTTTATACACCTGTGATTAGGACACCTGATTCCGATCATTTGGATGCTTGGCCAAATACTTTTGGCAATATAGTGTAAGTAGAAAATCGCCTAAACACCAGGTAATAGATAATAAATAAATAACAATATCAAACAAAAAGATAACATGACAAATTAAGTGACACTATTGACTGTATTTTTTTATTTTTTTGAGCCATGTCTCTTGGCACTCCACTCTCACTGCCCGCACCTCTACCTGCATCACCAATAGGTGCACCGCTCCCACTGGTGCGCTCTGTTGGAGCAGTCTTGCGAAAACAATGTCTTCATATTTTACTCAATAAAAGGAATCTACGAAAAGCAACGACATACAACTTGAAGCTTGTGTTAAGATGCACGAACAGAATGTCAAAGGGCCATATGTAAGAGCACACTGTTGGGCCTGTTGTTCGGATAAAACATGTAGAACAATTACCACACGCTTCAGAAGACCAACAGAACATCGTTGGTAAAGTGATAGATAATAAATGATGAACTAAATCAGGGGTGGGCAATTAATTTTTACCGGGGGCCGCATGAGCAACCTGAGCACTGCTGAAGGGCCACATCGACAATATTTCAATTAAATGTTGCTCAATATTATTTTTGATATATACCGTAAGATAAATAATAATAATAATAATAATAATTAATAATAATAATACTTTCATTTAACTTAACTTTATACCAAAAGCACTGCTTTGGGAATCATTTGTACCCCTTTCAGAGATCACATTTAGTTCCCTCTGAACATCCTCATGTTGCACAATGAAATGTAAGCATAGGATGAAGTGTGCATTCATGTAACTTTCTCTAGTAACAGCATTCCATGATTAATATCAATAAATTAACGTTAATAATAAATGACAGTAAAATAAGCACACGTATGACTGAGGAGTCATAGTGTAACTTTGTGTGGTGTTTGAGTTGTCCGACTTTTTGTGTGGCCTTAAACGCACCAGTGGTTTAGTGGTATGCGTGTTGGTGACAGATGACAAGTTGGTTTTGGCCAGGTTTGTACGGCAGAAAATGACTAGTTTTTCGAGATAGAAGTGTTTTACTCATGTTTTTGGTGTGGTTATGGCCGAATATAAACAGTTTTGCTCAATAAAGTGATCGATATAATCCCTGGCCTCGAAGCATCTCGATAGACGTTACAATAATTGAACGGTGTTCAATTGAACGGTGTTGACGAACACCGTTAGGGCCGCTTGTTGTCACTGTCACTCAGAGTTGCATTGTAAAATTACACCGAATAAATGTGTTTATTTTGTTTAGAATTCAGATGGGATTTGATTTGGTGCGCGGCATATATTTGCTGTGCGCAGAGGACGCTCGAGCAGTGCGCAATTGCGCAGGCGCGCACCTTAGAGGGAACGTTGCTTGGCAGTCCATGTCTTGTTGAAAACACGCCATTCCTCATCAACTTTTCTCTTTTTAGCGTCTCGGGTGTAAACCGTGCATCACTTGTCGCTGTGCACCTCCACTCACAGGTTACACACGGACACACGCCCATAAATAACACTTTTCAAAATAAAAGCAGCACAGTTGTATTGCGCGCACGACATAGATGTCTTTTCAACTTTATTTTGTCATTTGTGATTGCAGCTGTTCACCGTCACGCACGCGCATACGTCCACACGGAAGTAATACAAATAACGCTTTTCAAAACAAAAGCAGCACCGTTGTATTGTAGATACTTTTTTCAATTTATTTTGTAATTTATGATTGGCCTCACGCGGGCCGGGGGGCCGCAGAATGCCCAGGTCTGAACTAAATCAAACAAGTTGTTAGGATAACAATTATCACGCGCTTCAGAAGACAAACAGAACATCGTTAGTAAAGTGATGACTCCAGCACAACAGCCTTTTTTTTTTTTTTTTTTTTTTTTTTTTAGCCCAATTTAATAAGAATGGATGCGTTTGTTCTGTGCGCCGTCTTTCTCACTGCTTCCCTCTCAGACTCCCCTGTGGCTTGCTAAATGAAGCTGCACCAGAAGTGGTTAGAACAGTACACACACACACACACACTCAAGTGGAGAGAGCAATGAGGAATGTGCAATTGTTTGGCAGTGTAGAGTCCGAGTGGTTTTCCATTGTTACAACTATATCGTGTTATTTTTTTATATATATATATATATATGGCCGTCCTTGTAAATATGCTTCCCACCTTTGATGCCGCATGTTAAGCTGTCATCAAATGAAATGATGCTCTATGGATTTTATTGATTTGCTTTTCTGACTATCGACACGGTCCTCACTCTTCCTCTCCCCTTGACGGCGCACGGGTTCATAAATCAGACTTTTTTTCCCCCCCGTGTCGGGAGAGCCGCGGTGCACTCTGTTAAAGAGGACTGGAGCTATGGGTTTGATTTATGAAAGTGTTTGCATGTTGGATAATATCCATCCATGCTGGTGGTCATATTCTACTTGCATGCACTACTTTTCTTCTCTCCGTGAGCGTGTGCACCACTGCAAACTGCAATTATGAACATATTGGTAAATTAATACCTCTCTGACACTGTCAATCCAAATTGTAAAGCATTTTGCAAGAAGGTGTACCTAATAAAGTTGTACAGTATACCGGTATTAGTATAGTACCGCGATACTAATGAATCATTTTCAGTACTATACCGCCTCTGAAAAGTACCGAAGTGTAGATAGAACATGTTAAAAGAGAAAGTAAGCAGATATTAACAGTAAATGAACAAGTAGATTAATAATTCATTTTCTACCACTCGTCCCTGGACACATGAGGACTTTGAATATGACCAATGTATGATCCTGTAACGACTTGGTATCGGATTGATACCCAAATTCGTGGTATCATCCAAAACTAATGTAAAGCATCCATCAACAGAAGAATAAGTGATTATTACATTTTAACAGAAGTGTAGATAGAACATGTTAAAATAGAAAGTAAATTAACAAGTAAGTTAATAATCCATTTTTACTGCTTGTCCTTAATAATGTTGACAAAATAATAGAATGGAAAATGACACAGTATGTTACTGCAGGGGTGTCCAAACTTTTTCCACTGAGGGCCGCATTCTGAAAAATCAAAGCAAGCGGGGGCCATTTTGATATTTTTTATTTTAAAAACCAATACAATATATGTATAAAAAAATATACATTTAGGCCTCCACTCAGGCTTGATCCCGGGGACCCCAAAGGGTTTTGGTAAAAAAAAAAATATTAAAGATGTGTCATTAGTCAGTATTATTATTATTATTATTATTATTCAAGTTTTAAATCTCTAGATCAACATTAGGTCTATCTGTCAATATAACGCTTTTAAAGATTTAAGTTGTATGCTCTCGTTGTCAAAGAAAACCCTGTTTTTTATGGAAAAAACACAAAATATGCAATATTTTCACACAATAACATTTTTAAGTGGAATATTTGAGATTATATAATAATTGGAGCCTTAAAAAGGTCAATAACTCATAAGAACATTGATTTTAATTCATTATTATTTTTTGAGCATTGACACTTAAAAACAAATCACACTATTGGGGATCCAAATAATTAGTGTTAAAAAATAAATTCTATTTTTTTTTACTGTTTACTTTTAACACAATAATCTCGAGATCAACGTCAGATCTATCCGTCAATTATACGTTTTATTGTTGTTTATGTTTTTCGTTTGTTCGTTTTAGGCCCTTCTTTATAAAAAAAAACAGCGCCGTTTTTTATATGGCAAACACAAAATATGCAACATTTTCCCCCAAAATATCTCAGATGTGACGTAAATTGGAGCCTTGAATAGGTCAATAATTCATAATGACATTGAAGAAAGAAACAGCCTGCATGGCAGCTTTGTGTTATTAGAGTATACATTGCGACATTTTCTTGGTACATTTCACCTGTTTGCTCTTTTATACCACTTATCATGTTTTTAATTGTTTTCAATCGTATTTTTAAAATGTGCCGTGGGGCCTTTAAAAAATGACCTGCGGGCCGCACTTTGGACACCCCTGTGTTACTGCATACGTCAGCAGACTAAATTAGGAATCTTTGTTTGTTTACTTACTAATAAAAGACAAGTTGTCTTGTATGTTCACTATTTTATTTAAGGACAAACTTGCAATAAGAAACATGTTTAATGTACCCTAAGATTTGTTGTTAAAATAAAGCCAATAATGCCATTTTTATGGTCCCCTTTATTTAGAAAAGTTTTGAAATAATTCTGGTACCGGTACCAAAATATTGGTATCGGTACAACACTAGTACCTAATGAAGTGCACGCTTCCCCTCCCTGGTTCTATCCTCGTTTATTTCACTTTACACCCCCTACCCTCTCGTCCTCTCCCCCCTTGGGCAATGTTTGCAACTCAATTTAGCAAATGTAACTCAGTATTGATTATTATTAATATTTATCATGCTTGTGAACATGTTTTCCTCCGGTGCTATTAATCTCCCCTGTTAATAAATGTCTGCGACAGGCCTCGGCTCCGGGTGCCCAGGGGACCGCAGGGCCACCACACACAGCAGGAAGCTGTGCGCTGTCTTCTATTTGCCTGCAGGGCTTGATGAGGCTCGGACATAAAATCACACACACACACACACTACTGATGTAATGCCCCGAGGCCTTTTCGGCACACACAAAAAAAAAAAAAAAAACGTCAATACATCAGCTGTGTTGTTTCAGTGCAATACACAAACATGCAAGCTGGCAGGTGAAAAGCATACAAAGCTCAAGCTTGACCAAGCTTATTTTGTGTGTGAGAATGTAATACACAACACGTTCCATTACAACGACTGACCTTTTGCAGGGTAATAAACCACGTTTAGTAACTTAGATAGAAAATATAGATGGACTACTGTATAAGGCAGTGCTACTCAACTGGCTCCCCGGGGGCCAAATTCAGTCCGAGTTCAGTCCAATAGGGCACTTCTGCTGTAGAGAGGAACTTGGACCAGTGTAAAGTTATTTAAATTGACATGTTAACCTACATACAGTTACAAAAAAGATCAATTAGAATAACACATACTTTTGGATATAGAGAACATACAAACCCTTTATTTATTAAATCACAATTATTGAAGTTCGACAATTTGGTGCATTTGCAAACTGCTAAAATTATGTACAAAGCAAACTATAACCTGCTACCCAAGAATGTACAACAATTCTTCTCAACAAAAGAGGAGAAATATAACCTTAGAGAAACATCTAATTTAAAACATTTGTATGCTCGTATAACACTTAAAACCTTTAGCATATCAGTATTTGGAATTCAATTATGGAATGGATTAACCAAATAAATCAAACAAAGCCCCAATATGATTCAGTCTAAGAGACTGTTCAAACTGCAAGTGTTCACAAAGTACACAGAACAAGAATTATGATGAACATCTTGAACCCTTTTTTTTATTGAGACAAAGATTATTTATGTATTTAATATGTGTCTGCTTACTATGGTATATTATTTATTTATTATTTATTTGTTCACTGTTATGTTGCAGAGAACAAGGGAATTGGATACAATTGCTATGGTATGAAAAAGGGGTAGGATTAAATAAGCTCTGCTTCTTCCTACTCCTTTTCGGACGTGCTGTAATGAAACTACTGGAAATGTGTGATGCATTACATTGTATTGTATGCATATTAGAAATAAACTGAAACTGAAACCTCCCTATGGTCACTGCAATGGACACTTCAGGGCGAGTTTTGACAAAAGAAATAGACCCCAAAAAATTTTTTGACAACACTGCTTCCCAAAATAAGAATAACAGAGAATGGATAATTATGGCCCCCTAATCTAGAGCTTTTTGGAAATGTGGCCCAGAGAACAATTAAGTTTAAAAGCCCTGGTATAGGAAAATTAAGGAATTATGTAATTAAAAAAATAAAATAAAAAATACGGTATTTAAAGAAACAATTGTAGTATTGGTTTGGGAAAAAAAACCCAACAAAAAAATTAAAAAGGCTCATGAAAGTAAAGTTTTGTCAGAAACAATTAGTATATTTTGAAAATAAAATAAAAAAGTTGTTGATTTTTGCAAGAAAAAAAATACAAATCAAAACAAATATAATTAAGGTAATTAAATACAGTAGCTATCACTCTTAATATGGCATGTTTTTTTTTAACTATGAAAATAAAATAAATATTTTATACATATGTTATCATGTTTTTTTTAATTTTTCTTTCCTTTTCTTTCTGGCCTCACAAATATTACCCAAAATTTGAAGTTAATGAGTACCCTGTGCAGTATATTTTGGGATTTTACCATGAGAAAAATGTCCCTTTGTAATTAGTCATTATGTATACCACAGTTTGGTCATGCACACTACTTTATAGTGTCATACTTGTACAGAGCATACAGTCAAAGTGCATATACCTAATCTAATAAAAAAGTGAACAAAGTTAAGTTGTAAGAACCCGCCATTCACAATCCAAATAGAATGGAAGCGTAATTAATGTCATTTGCAAACAAAGTGCAGTACCGTTTATTGTTTTACTATGTCAGTGTGTAACCGTAGAACTACAAAGCCAGTGGAGCTTTAAGCTTTTTGCACAGTCCAGTACATTTATATGCGGCAGGCACATCTGTCCATGCTGCATTTTCTCACTCATCTCCTCCATTTGCGTCCTCCGTCTCTTCATGAGCTCACTTACTGCGAGGAAGCCTGCAGTCGGAGCTCTGAATGTTGCTTGGAAATGTTCCCCCGGTGCTTTTACAAGGGGAAACAGTGTGGTGTTTTCATTCGGAGTGGCTCGCTGCTATTGTAGCCGACTGTGCCCCCGTTGCACTCTCACTACTTCCATGTAAACACACACAACACACAACACACACACACACACACCTACCTCAAACCGGCCCCCTCCTTTCCTTCTTTTTTTTTTTTTTTTTTTTTGTTGGCCGCCTTGTCATATGCTTCCATTTATACGTCATTTTAAATGAACGGCACCTCTTTCACTCACAAAAAACACTCATATGTGTAATTTGTTTGAGTAGTACAGCTATATTTATGTCTGGTAGCAGTATCACCTGGTGGCCAAATCATGTAGTGGAAACATTTCTGTCTCTTTTACTTTCCGTCCATCCATTTTCTACTGCTTATCCCCTTTTTCCCCCAATGTATGTTTTTCTATACTATGGTACTACAGTAGGGCAGCACGGTGGAGAGGGGTTAGTGCGTCTGCCTCACAATACGAAGATCCTGGTTTCGATCCTGCGCTCGGGATCTTTCTGTGTGGAGTTTGCATGTTCTCCCCGTGACTGTGTGGGTTCCCTCCGGGTATTCCGGCTTCCTCCCACCTCCAAAGACATGCACCTGGGGATAGGTTGATTGGCAACACTAAATTGGCCCTAGGGCAGATCTGGGCAAATTAAGGCCCAGGTCTTAATAAGCTTTTCAATCTGGCCCGCCGGACATTCCCAAATAATTTTTTTTAGATCTTTAAGATGGAAAGTGTAGCCGCCATTATGATGTGCAGTGATGTTTTCAAATGACCGTAAGTCTTGAACTGTACAAAGTAGTTCAATGGTTGGAATCTGCGCTTTTGCATGATATACTCAGCTGCTACTGACGGTCCCTGACACAAGGCTGAAGCTTAGAGGTGACAGAGCTTTCGCCGCTGCTGCTCCCAAGCTCTGGAACGACCTACACTACCGTTCAAAAGTTTGGGGTCACATTGAAATGTCCTTATTTTTGAAGGAAAAGCACTGTACTTTTCAATGAAGATAACTTTAAACTAGTCTTAACTTTAAAGAAATACACTCTATACATTGCTAATGTGGTAAATGACTATTCTAGCTGCAAATGTCTGGTTTTTGGTGCAATATCTACATAGGTGTATAGAGGCCCATTTCCAGCAACTATCACTCCAGTGTTCTAATGGTACAATGTGTTTGCTCATTGGCTCAGAAGGCTAATTGATGATTAGAAAACCCTTGTGCAATCATGTTCACACATCTGAAAACAGTTTAGCTCGTTACAGAAGCTACAAAACTGACCTTCCTTTGAGCAGATTGAGTTTCTGGAGCATCACATTTGTGGGGTCAATTAAACGCTCAAAATGGCCAGAAAAAGAGAACTTTCATCTGAAACTCGACAGTCTATTCTTGTTCTTAGAAATGAAGGCTATTCCACAAAATTGTTTGGGTGACCCCAAACTTTTGAACGGTAGTGTACCTCTGAGTGTTAGACAAGCCTCCTCTCTTCCTGTTTTTAAATCTCTCTTAAAAACATACTTTTAGTCCATGACTTTTAACAGAGTGATATCCATCCTGCAATGGCGCCCCATAATACACCTGCTGTGAACCTGTTTTTATGTTTTATTTATTTATTTATTTTTTATTGTGTTCTGTTTGTGTTGTGTTGTGTTTGCTCGGTTCTCGTATTATCTTTTAACCTGCCCATTGTACAGCACTTTGGCTACCCCTGTGGTAAATTTTAAATGTCCTTTATAAATAAAGTTGATTTGATTTGATACTACTCACTATGGTAATCTAATTAGTTACTATGGTAATCTAATTAGTTACTATGGTAATCTAATTCACAGCAGCTCAGACGAGGCCGAGGCACCAAGCAGTGTGGGTGGGGAGCGTTTCCACACAGTGTTTCCAGAGCGAGCCTGAAAATGCGGGTGTTAGAGACTTTTAAAACAAAGTTCTAAAGTTTAGTGATATATCAGATTGTAGTAAGATTTTTTTTTTACCCTTCGCGTTCATATTTCGCAGTTTATTGCATTTTTGTTGCGTTTCGCTTGATTGTAAAATATGTGGATGGAGAGGGGGTGTGACCTTCATATGTTGTCAATATTCAGTGTTTTATCCTTCATAGTTAATATTGTAAATCCATCCATCCATCCATTTACTACCGCTTATTCCCTTCGGGGTGGCGGGGGGTGCTGAAGCCTATCTCAGCTACAATCGGGCGGAAGGCGGGGTACACCCTGGACAAGTCGCCACCTCATCGCAGGGCCAACACAGATAGACAGACAACATTCACACTCACATTCACACACTAGGGCCAATTTAGTGTTGCCAATCAACTATCCCCTGGTGCATGTCTTTGGAGGTGGGAGGAAGCCGGAGTACCCGGAGGGAACCCACGCAGTCACAGGGTGAGAACATGCAAATCCCACATTCTTTATTTTCATGTACATTCTGGGTGTCTCGTTCAGTAAAAAAAAAATGTAAAATTCCATTCCCTTTTTTAAGGCGGTCTGTCATAACGTTTTTAGCATTCAGACATTATTGTGAGGTTTTGTATTAGTGTTCCTAAAAATAGATATACCGGCCCCAGACACATTTTTTTCTCTAAATTTGCCCCCCCCCGAGTCAAAATAATTGCCCAGGCCTGCCCTAGGGTGTGAATGTTGTCCGTCTATCTGTGTGTGCCCTGCGATGAGGTGGCGACTTGTCCAGGGTGTACCCCGCCTTCTGCCCGAATGCAGCTGAGATAGGCTCCAACACCCCCCGTGACCCCGAACAGGACAAGCGGTAGAAAATGGATGTATGGATGGGTACTACAGTACTCAAAGTGGGTGACGCAAAGTACTGCTGGTCGCTTATATGTTGAGTGGACTCTACACTCGTGTACTTCACAGTCTCCACTTAACTGCAGTTGCCCAGTTTTCCTGCTGCCCTAAGTTTCCCCTTGAGTAAAATGTCCAACACCCAGGCAGTGTTAATTTTGACAGCAGTTTTTTTTTTGTATCTAGTTTTAGACCCTGTCTACATTAAGCCGGATAATTCGTTAAACAAATAATTATTTAGCTTAAGACCCGTTTAAGGTCCCCCTCCTTGGATAATTTTTTTTACACAGGTAAGTGCGCCGTCTATTTCTTGAATCTCGGGCTCTTAGCTTTGTATGGACTTATTGATCGTTTACAAACTGAGTTCGGAGAGGAAGTGACGCCAGACAGGAAGTGACGTCAGAAAGAAATCGCCACAGACAGCTTCATAATAAAGCGGTTTCGTAAACTCTGAGGTAACCACTGGAAATATGGAGGCGAGTCATCCAGACATGGCCGTGTTTCTCCTTCCGTCTGTACAGACGCTTGTGGAAATCACACATTAATACCTTAAGAGAAAGTGATTGCAGCTATTTAAGATACAACACATCTCAGACGGCAAGAGAACTTTCCAATGTCCAAGTCAGCTGTGATTCTACTTAACGAAAAACTTTGTCCATTTGTCGAAGGAGAGACAGCGAGAATGCGGGCTCCCGTGGATGTGATAAAAAAGGTAGCGTGTGCTTTGTATTACCTGGCCGACAAGGGGAAGACTACGGAAAACGGAGAATGCTTTTGGACTGGCAAAGCAGACTGTATCAGTTATTGTCCGCCATGTATGTTGCGGACTCAACGTCTAGGTCCAGAGTATATAAAGTCACCAAAAACGAATGGACAATGAAGGTGAAGGCAAAAGAGTGAGGAGTGTCCTGACCAGGGGCCGTACTTATCAAGCTTCTTAGAATTACTCCTAAGAAGTCTGCTAAGAGTTGACTTAAGAGTAAATAAATTATTCGCTGAAAGCTGCACTTAAATGTTAGTTATCAAGCGTCTTACTCACACTTTCAGCGAAGTGTAGGACTGAATCTTAAGTGTCACACTCAGAGCTGAATTACGACATTACTATGTGCCGTAAACGGAATTTTAGGTGACGTCATTTCTGTGTCCATAGAAATGACCAATCACGGAAGGGAATCCGTTGTCTAAGAATAAAGAAATATCTTGGAAATATTTAAGTGGACAATGGGAGTGTATATTTTGACAATAAACTACAAAATAATACAAAACAAACTAGTCCCCGCCGGCACTCGCGCTACCGCTCCCTCTCTTCTCTCGCCCACACACTCACTGACGTCACTCACCTCACGGCCACACACATACGCTACTGTCATAACATTTTCTTTCCAATTCATTAATTAGGCAACTAATTTGAAACTGGTGTGGGTGGCTCTATATATACTAGCCCACTGCAGACACATGCAGAAATCAACAAGGAATCGAAAAGTATTAAATCTGTGACAAAAATAATATCCGCTCTGTCTAAACGATACCGTTTGATCAGCTGCTCGTCATCAAAAAAAAAAACAACATTGTTCCGTTCCCTGAACGTTCGCGCACGTCTCTCTCGCCTCAGTGCGATCCCCTGCTGGCAACTCCTAACCACTTAAGACACCTCTGAAGGTCTCTTAAATATCGTGGAGAGTAGGAGTGATTCTTAGACTTAAGAACGTTGATAAAAAGCTTTTATTCTTAAGTTTGAGAGTAGGACTAAATTTCGCAAATTCTCAGGACTTAAGTGTAAAATGGCACTCTAAGAAGCTTGATAAGTACGGCCCCAGATAACTAGATCCCTAGATTGATTGATGTAAAATGTTCTTTATCACATTGTTTACTTTCACATGTCCATTAAAAATGTGGTTAATTTGTGATGGCTCAGGTGTGATTCACTACAATAGGGCCCCACAGCACATTGGAGGTGACTATGACTTGCTCATTTTCCCCGCACGCGTACTAGGTCGCGTTGCGCCGGCAGACGGAGGGGGCGAGGGGGTTTTAAACGACCATTGTGTATGTGTGGACAAGGCTAAGGTTAGGCGGGATTTACCCTGGATAACCTTAGCACTTTATACCGAGTTGTAGTTGAATATTTGATACACTGATCAAGCAGCAGAGAGGAGCTACCGTTAGCTTCTGTGCAAACGCTAAGGGGCCTTAGTCATAGTCTTTTGTCAAACATGTAATTTAGTTTTAGTCATCTGAATTGTTCTAGTTTTAGTCGACTAAATTCCTCAACATTTTAGTCGACTGAATGTTGACTCAACATTTTAGTCGCATCTTTGAAGTTGTCTTGATACCACTTTTATTAAGGTTATTACAATTTCTGTACCATGTAATAAATCAACTCTGCACAACTTAGCGTATACGTATGCATTTCAATAAATATGAATATGGTGCATCACATTATTTCCGAATCAATTAAAACTAAGAGATTATTTAAAGCAGGGGTCCCCAAACTACGACCCGCGGGCCGGATGCGGCCCCCCAGCGTCCAAAATCCGAACCGCGGGAAGTCCCAAGTTAAAAAAAAATAAAAATAATAATATTTTTATCTTTTTATTTTTTTATTTTTTTTTTATTTGTCCTTACTAGTCTTTTCTACCGTCTCCTAGCCACTCAGGCAAATCATATTGTCTAAAAATGCATTTTTACCATCGATAACGTGACATGCAGCAAGTGCGCTCTTTAAGTCAATTAGTGCGCAAGGAATATATATGTATGCATGCATATATATATATATATATATATATATATATATATATATATATATATAGTCACATAGACACATATATACACACATACATATATACATATACATATATACACATTTACATATACATATATACACACACACACAAATTTACATATAATATATATATATAATATATATACATAGCGCTACCCCCAGCCAAATTGTTTTCCCCAATGCGGCCCCGGAGTCAAAAAGTTTTGGGACCCCTGATTTAAAGCCTCAGAATTTTTCTTAGTCAATTTTCGCATTCAATAGAGTGTAGTATGCGACAGAGCAGATCGGACGCCATTTTATTAGGCAAACGAGTTGTGTAGAGCTCGGTGCATGGCGGGGTATAACATAGGGCTGCACTATATACCAGTATACTTAATACTGGTATATTTTAAGAAGTGGTATATATGTGAGACTATACCGCCATAGGAGCAGAGGAGCATGTTCGGCGGCACACAATCACGGAGTACTTACAAACAGACAAAGTGTGTAGACAGAAAAGGGAGAATGGACGCATTTTGGCCTAAAAACTGACGATAAAGGTGAAGTTATAACACTGAAACGCCCTCAGGAAGAGGTGCTTTAAGACATGGCTAGCTAGCTAGCAGTGAACGTCCATTCGCTGTCGGTTGTGTTTTAGCTACTTCTAAATCACTAATCCTGGTCTCCATGGCGACGAATAAAGTATGTTTCTTACAAGTATCATCCCTGCAGGACGAGGAATAGCTAAACATGCTTCACTACACACTGTAGGAGGATACGATAGCTAACAGCAAGCTACCACCCTGAATATAAACAAACTCTACGGTTGATCTATACCTATATAGGGGGACGGCGTGGTGCAGTTGGGAGAGTGGCTGTGCCAGCAACCTGAGGGTTCCTGGTTCAATCCCCACCTTCTACCATCCTAGTCACGTCTGTTGTGTCCTTGAGCAAGACACTTCACCCTTGCTCCTGATGGGTCGTGGTTAGGGCCTTGCATGGCAGCTCCCGCCATCTGTGTGTGAATGTGTGTGTGAATGGGTGAATGTGGAAATAGTGTCAAAGCGCTTTGAGTTCCTTAAAAAGGTAGAAAAGCGCCATACAAGTATAACCCATTTACCATTTACCTGACATCCACTGTAATGATTCCAAGTACAATAGCGTATCTAGTCGATACTACTGTGATTACATCGATATTTTTTCATCGTCACAAAATCTTTTTTCATTTTTTTAAAAGTCATATTATGTTTATAAACTCAGGAAATATGTCCCTGGACACATGAGGACTTTGAATATGACCAATGTATGATCCAGTAACTACTTGGTATCGGATTGATACCTAAATTTGTGGTATCCTCCAAAACTAATGTAAAGTATCAAACAATAGAAGAATAAGTGATTGTGACATTTTAACAGAAGTGTAGATAAAACATATTAAAACAGAAAATAGGCAGATATTAACAATAAATAAACATGTGGATTAGTAATCCATTTTCCAGTTCGTCCCTCATAATTTTGACAAAATAGAATGATAAATGACACAATATGTTACTGCATACTAATTAGGAGCCTTTGTTTGTTTACTTACTACTAATAGACAAGTTGTGTTGTATGTTCACTATTTTATTTAAGGACAAAATTGTTCTTGATTGCAATAAGAAACGTATGTAAAATGTACTGTAAGATTTTTTTTTTTTTTTTTAAATAAAGCCAATGATGCCATTTTTTGTGGTCCCCCTTATTTAGAAAAGTTCCGAAAAGTATCGAAATACATTTTGGTACCGGTACCAAAATATTGGTATCGGGACAACACTACCCCAAATACACAAAAACAGTTACCAATAGGTAAGAAAAGTTGGTTTTGCATAAATGTTTGTCTTTCTCCGACTGATGTGTTCGGTGTGTTTTTGCAGTTTTCACTGGTAGTATTTGAAGTGCAAAATGGACCCAAATTGCTGACCTACAGGCACGTGTACCCGTCAGAATGTTCGGTCACTTATTCCTCTCTCCATTTTTCATATCTGTCATAATCTACACTCTTTTCCCTCTTTGCGTGAGACGGTCTTTTTCTCCCCATATTTGGAGGCAGTGAAGGATTCTGCATAGTTTGGACTTTTCCCTGGATACTGTCATTTCACCAGTGGCAGCCTTTTCCCTTTTGAATCGAACCAGATCAGTTTACGGCCGGACAAAGATACAGTCTGTGCGTGTGTGTTGGAGAGGGAAATGGGACGTGTGCGCTTTATGATGGCTGTCATTGGCGCGCACGTTCTATATTTCCAGCTCTGTTTTATTGTTATCTTAACCACAACCGTGCCTTTGCGAACCAAGTACAGTACCTGGCTCTGTGTGCTTAAACTCCTCTTTTAGGTGCGTGGTATGCAGCGCTTTCTAATGTTTGTCTTTTTGCCTGTTATTGGAACTGTTTGATTACAGTTTTACAAAGATCCATTGTTATATTTAGATGTGCATTTGGTCCTGGTTTGGAGACTTGTTACCAGATTTCCACCGTGCCGGGTTCACAGTGCAGCTTCGTTCTGCAGGCCACATGTGTTTGTGTACGGCCATGCAGACAGCAGAAAATGACTTCAGATCTTTATCTCGCTGCATTTAAGTCTAGAGAGCGCTGATTAAACACAACCGCACAACAATTTGCCCGTTGTTGAAACCTGCGATCAAACCGCTGATTTTCAGCTCCGTGTCAAGTTAGTTTGCCATGGCTTGGCTGCAACGTTATCAGGATTTTACATTTGCTCCTTTACTTGGCCAACCACAGTGGAACCTCCTGGGTTCCAAAGTCAAACGCAACCTGTTCCGTGACGGCCGCTGACCTCCAAGTTGTTTCTAATTTTGAAACATAATTCCACATAGAGAACTGACTTGATTGTTCCAGGCTCAAACTGTAACCGTCATAAGTCTCAAAACTACTATACAGTAATCTCTCGTTTATCACAACTAATTGGTTCCAGGCTGGACGTTGGAAAATTAATGTTCACGAAATAGGATTTTTTATTAATAAATTGAATATTTTTGTAGCGTATAAAACAGTTTACAGTAAGGAAAGGATTCATATGGCCCCATTCCTAAGTGGCTGTTGTGTGAGAGGAAGAGCGATGGGGGGGAGTTAATCAATTTGCAATGCAGTCTGCTGAAAATGATGGAAAGTGCCACTCTCCATAGCAACTGACACTGTGGTCAAAGTTGGAAGTTCCACGAAACCCATTTTAACATATTCAAAACGCTACTGCAGTGGTTCTCGAACTTTTTTCACCAAATACCACCTCAGAAAACACTTGGCTCTCCAAGTACCACCATAATGACCAACATTAAAAATTAAGTAGCGTAGTAAGCCCAAGTATTCATAAATAAATGATAATAAATGATAAATGGGTTATACTTGTATAGCGCTTTTCTACCTTCAAGGTACTCAAAGCGCTTTGACAGTATTTCCACATTCACCCATTCACACACACATTCACACACTGATGGCGGGAGCTGCCATGCAAGGCGCTAACCAGCAGCCATCAGGAGCAAGGGTGAAGTGTCTTGCCCAAGGACACAACGGACGTGACTAGGATGGTAGAAGGTGGGGATTGAACCCCAGTAACCAGCAACCCTCCGATTGCTGGCACGGCCACTCTACCAACTTTGCCACGCCGTAAACAAGTAATTAATTGATTATTAAGATGGAGACCGTGTACCACTAGTGGTACTAGGGGTGTGGGAAAAAATGTATTGAAATTCGAATCACGATTCTCACGTTGTGCGATTCAGAATCGATTCTCATTTTTTAAAAATCTATTTTTTTGTTTTTTAAGTTATTTTAAAAAAAAAAATTTAAAATAAAAATGAATCTATCCAACAAAACAATACACAGCAATACCATAACAATGCAATCCAATTCCAAAACCAAACCCGACCCAGCAACACTCAGAACTGCAATAAACAGCCATTGAGAGGAGACACAAACACGACACAGAACAAACCAAAAGTAGTGAAACAAAAATGAATATTATCAACAACAGTATCAATATTAGTTACAATTTCAACATAGCAGTGATTAAAAATCCCTCATTGACATTATCATTAGACATTTATAATAAAAAAAAAGAACAATAGTGTCACAGTGGCTTACACTTGCATCGCATCTCATAAGCTTGACAACACACTGTGTCCAATATTTTCACAAAGATAAAATAAGTCATATTTTTGGTTCATTTAATAGTTAAAACAAATTTACATTATTGCAATCAGTTGATAAAACATTGTCCTTTACAATTATAAAAGCTTTTTACAAAAATCTACTACTCTGCTTGCATGTCAGCAGACTGGGGTAGATCCTGCTGAAATCCTATGTATTGAATGAATAGAGAATCCTTTTGAATCGGGAAAAAATAGTTTTAGAATCGAGAATCGTGTTAAATTGAAAATAGAAATTTATTTTGAATTGAATCGTGACCCTAAGAATCAATATTGAATCGAATCGTGGGAGACCCAAAAATTCACAGCCCTAAGTGGTACCCACTGCTATCTTATAGCTAAAGGGGAAAGTACACTCTCCACATTTCGTCACGTTTCATTTGTTAGGTAAACCATGACGAATGGGGCCACATGAATCCCATATACTCCCATATAATCACCTTATCAGTTGTTTCACCCAACATAGTAGCCTTGGCTGTGTTCTACTTGAAGGCACCCGGAAGAGTACTGGGTCAGAACTCAGAACTGGGCCTTGATGTGCTGCAACCATGGGCCTGTGTTGTTCTGCACAAACGTGGTCAACCTGACAGTCACAGCAAAGATTGCGTTGGTCATTTTACATTGCCAACGACAAAGGGTCACAGATATTGTTGAGCTGTATTATTGGTGTCGAAGATTAAGTGCATCAATACTGGCCTCCACATAGCATAGAGCTGACATTAGCGGTGTCATTATCAAGATGTGGCGCTCAGTACTACCGTGTTAGTACCGCTGTCGTCTTTTGATATCTTTCAGGCTAAAGGCTCACCGATGTGCAGATGTGTTATTGGTGAGGCAGTAGTTGAAAATCAATCAATCAAAGTTTACTTGTATAGCCCTTAATCAGAAATGTCTCAAATGGATGCACAAGCCACAATGACATCCTTGGCTCAGATCCCACATCAGGGCAAGATATAACTCAACCCAATGATACAATGAGAAACCCTGAAAGGGACCGCAGATGTGGGGATCCTCCTGGGTGTCCGGTGCAGTGGATATGGTTAATAATGTGAGAGTCCAGTCCATAGTGGGGCCAGCAGGGGATCCTCTTGCATGTAGACAAGTCGGGGTGCCGAGATGTCACCGACTGATGCATAAGAAGTGGTCCACTCTGGGTCCCGACTTCATAAAGTGAGATTCCAGTCTATGGTGGGGTCAGTAGGGGATCATCTTGCATCGCAGAGATGTCACTAACTGATTCACTAGAGGAGGAGTGGTCCACACCGGGTCCCAACTTAGAACAGCTAGCGAATCACCTGTGGAAGCTGGTCCGTGGCTACCTGATTACCCCTCCACGTAGGAGATGGGGGCAGAGCAGAAAAGAGAGACGGCAGATCAACTGGTCTAAAAAGGCTAGCATTTACATATGAATTTAAAATGGGACCTAAATGCTTCTACTGAGGTAGCCTCACTAACTGTTCCTGGTAGGGCATTTCAGAGTACTGGAGGCCGAATAGAAAATGGTTTATAGGCCGCATACTTTTTTTGGGTTCTGGGAATCACTAATAAGCCGGAGTTCTTTGAACGCAAATTTCTTGCTGAGACATATGGTACAATACAATCGGCAAGATCAGATGGAGCTAGACCGCTAAGTATTTCATATGTAAGTAATAAAACCTTAAAGTCACATCTCAAGTGCACAGGAAGCCAGTGCAGGTGAGCCAGTATAGGCGTAATATGATCAAACTTTCTTGTTCTTGTCAAAAGTCTAGCAGCTGCATTTTGTACCAACTGTAATCTTTTAATGCTAGACATAGGGAGACCCGAAAATAATATGTTACAGTCATCGAGACGAGGAGTAAGAAACATATGAATAATGATCTCAGTGATTTTAGCGATATAACCAAGATGAAAGACGGCTGTTTTAGTAAGACTCTTAATGTGTGACTCGAATGATAGAGTTGGGTCGAAGATAATACCGAGATTCTTTATCGAGACACTTTGTATAATTGTTTTCTTGTCAAATGTTAAGGTGGTATTATAAAAGAGGCGTCGGTGTCTAACAGACCCATAATCAACATTTCTGTTTTCCCAACCGTTAAGATGCAAAAAGTTAGTGGACATTCATTGTTTAATTTCATTAAGACCCGCCTCCAGGTGACTACAATCTGGTGCGTTGGTCAGCTTTAGGGGGGATGTAGAGTTGAGTGTCATCAGCATAACAGTGAAAGCTAACACCGTGTTTGCGTATGATGTCACCTAGCGCCAGCATGTAAATACTAAAGAGTGCAGGGCCAAGAACCGAACCCTGTGGAATTCCGCACGTTACCTTAACATACTCCGAGGCCACGTTGTTATGGGAGACACACTGCATCCTGTCAGTAAGATAGGAGTTAAACCAAGACCAGGCTAAGTCTGACATACCAATATGTGTTTTGATACGTTCTGTCAGAATGTTCTGATCAACGGTATCGAAAGCAGAAAGAGATCAAGTAGCAGCAACATGGATGACACATCAGCATACATGGTTAGCAATACATGTAGATCATTAGTCATTTTTGAAAGGGCTGTCTCCGTAGAGTGATTTGCCCTGAAACCGGACAGAAAGGGTTCACAGAGATTGTTAGACGCTAAGTGTTTATTTAGCTGCTGTTCAACAATTTTTTCAAGGATTTTTGAGATAAAGGGAAGGTGGGACACCAGCCGGTAGTTTACCATCAGATCAGGATTGAGGTTCGTTCTTTTAAGCAGAGGATGCATAACCGCTTTTTTGAATGCTAGGGGAACAGTACCAGAGGAAAGTGATGAGTTAATAATATTTAGCACTGATGGTCCTAACGTTACAAACAGCTCCTTGATAAGTTTCCCAGAAAGTGGGTCAAGTAAACTTGTTTGTTTTGTCCCATTTACAAGTCGCAGGAGTCCCTCTAATGTCATTTCATCAAAAAGAGAGAGATTATTTTAGAGAGCAATATTCGTCGTATATACATTCGTACCTGCGTTAATAGAACCCAGTTGGAGCTTGGATGTGTTGTCCGTAATCTCCTTTCTAATGAGTAAAATGTTCCTATTAAAGAAATTCATAAAGTCATGAGCCGAGTGGGCGGAACTACTGGGAGGAGTCCCTTGTTGGTTTAGCGATGCTACTGTACTGAACAAATATTTAGGATCGTTTTTATTGAGGCGGATGAGATTGGAGTAGTAATTTAGTTTTAGCTAAGGTCTTTATAAATGATTAAACTATCACTCCATGCTTGATGGAAAACCTCAAGTTTCGTCGCACAATTTAAGAACACTGGTTTCTTCTGTGAACAAGGGGGTATGCCTTTTAGGGACCTTTTTTAGCTTTAGCGGTTAAAGTTGTTTGTGAGGTAATCAATAGTACCCACATAATTTGGGAATGGCGCCATTACAGAGGGCAGGAGGCCAGCAAGAGTCGTAGTTGTGACAACATTAATGTATCGGCTGCTAAAGCATTGGTTATTAGTAGCTTGTTGAGTCAGAACTTCACATTTACAGGGAGTGATCAGACATTATTTTAGGGTACGGGAGTGCCATAACTTTGGAGGTGGTGACCCCCCGGACCAGGACTAGATCTATCGTATTACCGTTGTGAAAAGGAAGTGCATAAACAGTTATGCTGTACTCTTTACACTGTTGGTAAGCAATGGCTTCATCGCTATGACACCGGAAGTTACTAAGTAAAACGGACACGAAAGTCCCGCTTGGTGACTATCTTTAGGCCGGCATGGCTCGGTTGGTAGAGCGGCCGTGCCAGCAACTTGAGGATTCCATGTTCGATCCCCACTCCCGCCATCTTAGTCACTACTGTTGTCCTTGGGCATGACGCTTTACCCACCTGCTCCCAGTGCCACCCACACTGGTTTAAATGCAACTTAGATAATGGGTTTCACTATGTAAAATGCTTTGAGTCACTAGAGAAAAGCGCTATATAAATATAATTCTCTTCACTTTAGCGATAGCCACAACATGCTGTAATTTGTGGGCTATAAAATGCGCCGAGATATAAGCTGCACCCACTTAATTTTGGGCCTCATTTTATTTTGTACATAGAATGGTCATACAAAAGTCTATAAGCCACAGTTAAACATGACATATTTACACACATACTTGTGTTCGTGCAAAAATTTAACAAAAGACGGGGCCTGTAACACAACATACCGTAGGGCGCAGTCTTCATCCTTCTCCTCATCCTGCGCAGCAGTCTGGCCTTGCAAGGTCCGTGAGGGTGGTAAATTTCTGTTCCGTTCAGTGTTTTTTGATTGCCGGGTCGATCGTGTTTGGCTTTGAGGCTGCATCTTTTGCATGTTGTCGTATTCGTCTTCATGATGAGGGTGAGTCCCTAACGAGCTAAATGGTCGACTGAACGGTTGCGTGAGTGCGTTTGAATTCATGTGAACACTTAAATTGGTCCACCATGACCCCTTCGGAAATTCTATAGGTCTGATGATAAGTAAATGATAAATGGGTTATACGTGCGCTTTGACAGTATTTCCACATTCACCCATTCACACACACATTCACACACTGATGGCGGGAGCTGCCATGCAAGGCGCTAACCAGCAGCCATCAGGAGCAAGGGTGAAGTGTCTTGCCCAAGGACACAACGGACGTGACTAGGATGGTAGAAGGTGGGGATGTGACTAGGCTAAATATATTGGTGGCATGTGAAGCTTGTGAACCTGGAAAAATCCACAAATTAGCCACGTCATTGTATAAAGCACATGGTTCAAAGCATGGGGGAAAAAAAGCGACGTATAGTCTGAAAATTACGGAAATAATGGAAAGTAAGACAAATACTGTACTGTCATACATATAAGACATACATTAGATTTGATTTAGGCCAATAACATATAGAACATGCTTTCAAAAAATCTGCAATAAAGTGAATCTGTTTATGCAATCAAAGTTTCTCAAATTTGATGACCTTGTTAAATATAATACATTAATAATCTTATATAAAGCTTTTAACAAATTATTGCCACCTAATCTACAACGTTTTTTTATAAGACAAGGGCAAGCTCATAACTTGAGAGGCTTTGGATATTTCTCATTGCCGAGAGCTCAAACCACTCGTAAACGTTTTTGTGTGTCCGTATGCGGAGTAAAACTATGGAACAAACTGGACTTACAACACAAGCAATGCCAAACTATTAATCGATTTAAACTATTATACAAACATGGGGTCTGGTTCAAATATAGAGATGAGGGTCTTTAATTTGACCTGCTGCTGTACTCTGTCTCAAAGTGTTAACATGTGCTCAATGTTTCCTTACCATTATTGCTATGTTGTCTATTACCATTGTTGGTATATTCATTATTCCTACATTGTTGATACAAATGATTGTTACAGTGTAATAATTATTGTTACCTGTGGTAATGCCACTATGATACAACATCTGTATTATAATCCTTGAACAAAGTGAGAGTGAAACTCATGTGAATAATCACTGAATGGAGAACTGGGGGTGGGATTAAATAAGTTATCTTCATCCCACTCCCTTTCAGGCAAAATTGGACAATAATGCACTATATTAATTTATATTATTATGTTTTGTCAACTTGTACGTCTTTGTCATTGCCTGAAATGAATAAATAAATGAAAAAATGAAAATGAAAGCCATAGTCTTTGAAGCGCAATATGGCGAAGTGCGACTGTAGAAGAAATGTTGAATTTACATTTGGACATTCCTAACTAGGTCAGCACGGTGGAAGAGGGGTTAGTGCGTCTGCCTCACAATACGAAGGTCCTGGGTTCGATCCTGTGCTCGGGATCTTTCTGTGTGGAGTTTGCATGTTCTCCCCGCGACTGCGTGGGTTCTCTCCGGGTACTCCGGCTTCCTCCCACCACCAAAGACATGCACCTGGGGATAGGTTGATTGGCAACACTAAATTGGCCCTAGTGTGTGAATGTGAGTGTGAATGTTTGTCTGTCTATGTTGGCCCTGCGATGAGGGGGCGACTTGTCCAGGGTGTACCCCGCCTTCCACCCGATTGTAGCTGATAGGCTCCAGCGCCCCCCGCAACCCCAAAGGGAATAAGCGGTAGAAAATGGATGGATGGATGGGGCATTCCTAACTATCATACACGTGTAAAACAAGTGTATAGAGTAATGATAAAAGAATAAATACTCACCTTGGGAAGATTTCTGACATAACAGAGTTGGAACAGGAAGTTGTTTCAAGAACAAGTCAGTCATTTAGGGTGTTTTTATAGATGTTGTTTTTATAGATCTTGTGTTGTGTGACATAAATACGCTGGAATCCACTCGGGGACATTGATTTGTGTACTTAACTAATATTTCATTATTTTGTTCTGTCTGAGATCGGTAGGTCGTGAGTTCAAACCCCGGCCGAGTCATACCAAAGACTATAAAAATGGGACCCGTTACCTCCCTGGTTGGCACTCAGCATCAAGGGTTGGAATTGGGGGTTAAATCAACAAAATGATTCCCGGGCGCGGCCACCGCGGATGCTCACTGCTCCCCTCACCTCCCAGGGGGTAGAACAAGGGGATGGGTCAAATGCAGAGGATACCTAGTGTGTGTGTGACTATCAGTGGTACTTTAACTTTACCTTATATTAGTTGCCATTTCACTTTCTGGTTCTTTAGTTCCTATAGCAGCCTACTATTTCCCTGGCCGGTAACCTTTTGTAGTGAGCCAAAGAAAAAGCAAATGCTCACAGTGGTGATTATGGTTCCATCTTTTGTTTTACTTTTGGCATGTACAACTTTCATTTCTGCAGGCTAATGTGCTTTTGGCTAATTGTTTTACTGTATGGATGTCATCTTTGTGCACGTCCAGTGTTTTACAGCAATTGAATGATGTCATATTTACCCACAACTAGTGTTGTCCCGATACCAATATTTTGGTACAAGTACCAAAAAACACCAATGGCGTTTGTTTACATTTTGATGCCGGTGAGCTACAGTGTGTAGTGCATACTTGCCAACCTTGAGACCTCCGATTCCGGGAGGTGGGGGGTGGGGTGGGGCGTGGTCGGGGCGGGGTGGGGCGGGGCGTGGGTGTGGTTGGGGGCAGGGGGCGTGGTTAAGAGTGGAGGAGTATATTTACAGATAGAATTCACCAACTTGAGTAGTTCATATATATATATATATTTATATATATATATATTTTTTTTTTTTTTTATTATACATATAAATAAAAGAAATACTTAAATTTCAGTGTTTCGGAGGCTATCCAGTAGATGGCAGTATTGTCCTGTTTAAGAGTGTCACAACATTGCTGTTTACGGCAGACAAACTGCTTTACGGTAGACGAAAACGTGACTGCTGTTGTTGTGAGTTGTTACCGCGCTGGGAGGACGTTAATGAAACTGCCTAACAATAAACCCACATAAGAAACCAAGAACTCGCCCTCGATCATTCTACAGTTATAACGTGATTGGGCAGGCACGCTGTTTATATTGTGGGAAAGCGGACGTGAAAACAGACTGTCGCCGCTGTCCCCACTCAGGTCCGCATTAAGCTGGAGGGGGCGTGGCCTCCAGCTCCGACTGAATTCCGGGAGTTTATCGGGAGAAAATTTCTTCCGGGAGGTTATCGGGAGAGGCGCTGAATTCCGGGAGTCTCCCAGTAAAACCGGAAGGGTTGGCAAGTATGGTGTAGTGAAGCATGATACTTGTAAGAAACATACTTTATTTGTCGCCATGGAGGCGAGGATTAGTGATTTACAAGTAGCTAAACACTGCCGACAGCGGATGGACGTTAGCCGCTAGCTAGCTAGCCATGTCTTAAAGCACCTCTTTCTGAGGGCATTTCAGTGTTAAAACTTCACCTTTATCTTTAGTTTTTAAGCCAAAATGCATCCATTCCACCTTTCCTGTCTACACATTGTGTCTGTTTGTAAGTACTCTGTGATTGTGTGCCGCCGAACATGCTCGTCTGCTCGTAAACCAGCAACGACGCGGGCGCGGGGGGTGCGGGACCGGTACGTTTCAGAGGCGATATAGTACCGAAAATGATTCATTAGCATCGCGGTACTATACTAATACCGGTATACCGTACAACCCTACCCACAACACCATCTGATCCAACATGTGTCAAGTTGGAAGTCCTTCAGATGCAAACAGGTTGTGCTTGCATCTGCGCTCTAATACCTGCCCTAAAATTGTTGTCATTGTGTTCTATGCTACAAAGCAAAGAGCTCCTAATTTAGCTGCTGACATATGCAGTAACATATTGTGTCATTTTCCATTCTATTATTTTGTCAAAATTATTAAGGACAAGTGGTAGAAAATTAATTATGAATCTACTTGTTCATTTACTGTTAATATCTGATTACTGTCTCTTTTAACATGTTCTATCTACACGTCTGTTAAAATGTAATAATCACTTATTCTTCTGTTGTGTGATACTTTACATTAGTTTTGGATGATACCACGAATTTGGGTATCAATCTGATACCAAGTCGTTACAGGATCATACATTGGTCATATTCAACCGGTACTTTTCAGAGGCGGTATAGTACCGAATATGACTCATTAGTATTGCGGTACTATACTAATACCGGTATACTGTACAACCCTACATTGTACGGTTAATTACTATACAATTACAACTAAATGCTGTAATTTTTTTGTAATTTTATTGTTTATGACAATACACATGCATGCAGTAACTTCACATTTGTAATTGTATACTTAATTACGCCCTTGTTTTAACAGCATACTGCCACTTACTGTACAAGAGTGTAAAGCGTAGTCTACGGAGCCCCTTAAGAGACAGTTTTAAATAACAGTAATTTGTTGTGATATTACAGAGGACCATGATTGCAGTTGTTTACCGTGAAATAATGTGAAAAGTTGAATTTGCTGCGAAATATAAGGATATCGTAATATTTATATTAATCTGTTGTAATGTGCAGTATTTTCTTCAAAATACTGTTAAATGCTGTGAAATCCTTATAATGTTGTACGGCGTACATTAAAAACTGTCAACGGATAACTGCCTCGCAGCTGCATATTGTTCTAGTGCAAATGTGTTTTACCACATACAGTACGTATTACCACATACCCATGCATTTACAAAACCATCAATTTATTGTCCAAAAGAAGCCAGGAATATGTTTTGGTTATATTCTTTTGTTTCATAAATCCATTTGGGAAAACTTCTAGTCCAATGCAGTGTGGACAAGATAATATTATGCTGATAAAACTGCTGATATGATACCATTCATGCTGATCTCCTTTCAAGTTTCGCTTTCGTCGCGTCTAAATCTTTTAATTGTGAAAAAAAAATATATTTTCATGATTAGCCACAATCAACATTAACTCTTATTTATTCATATATTTAATTATTTTGTAGATAAAATACATAATATAAACATACACATTGGAACCTTGATCTATGAGCTTAATTGGCTCTTGAATGGGGTTCGTAAAAATGTTTGTACACTGAAGCTGATGTTTCTGTAAGAAACAATGTAAACGTGAATAATGGGTTCCTGCCTCGACAAAAGTCTATATTTTATGAACTTTTTGTACAGTTTGATCAATCAATCAATCAATCAATGTTTATTTATATAGCCCTAAATCACAAGTGGCTCAAAGGGCTGCACAAGCCACAACGACATCCACGGTACAGAGCTGTATGGCGTGCATTTGGAGTTTATCAACAAGATGGGATGCCTTCATGTGGCCTGCGCCCGGGCTCTCCGGCGGTGTTTTCCACTGGAATAACAGCCACCGAACAAGCAGCCCATTGTAGCCACCGCCAGCACGGGGACCCCCAAGGTGCGAATTAATGATTGACCCCTGATGTAATCAGGATAAATAGCTGCCCGTAAAAGAGAAGGAGATGGCGAGAGGAGCAGAGAGAGAAAGAACAACACCAGGAGCTCGGGAGAGGAAGGCACTATCTGGCCTGGCTGTTTTTTTTAGAGGTCCTGTGGGAGGCGAAGCCAACATCTCTTTTTGGGTCGTCTGAGACTCAGAGCTAACATTCACATGTTTAAAAGCAGCGCCGTCGTCAGTTTTTAGACTCTTTGTCTCCTCCTCTTTGTCCGCTCTTTTTTTTTTATATACTACTGATTTTTACTGTCTGGAATAGCATGATCACTTTGTCCTTAGTGGTGTGTAGTCAAACAGCTTTACTTTTATAAACTAAGGACATTTAATTTGACTTTTTTCCTCACCTGTTCCTGGTTTAATGACGTGGTAGAGATTTGGCGAACAAGTCAAGTCGTTTGGACGATTCTTTTAAGTGAGCGATGAGAACCGATTCACCGTTTGTTTGCGAGCCGTTTTAGATGCAAATTGTCCAGGCATGTGTGCGCCACCTGACAGACTGGAAAATGAGTCAGAGACAAAGGAATCTAAGGAGCACTTCGATTCCCCTTTTTTTTTTTAAATCGCTCTGTTGTGGATTTGTAAAGTAGTTCAGGTGTACTCCCACCAAGTAGGGTAGTCAAATGCTAAGTTCACCTTTTTATTTTGTTAGTAAGTAAGTACCTTTTATTTATGAAGCGCTTTTCACCGATACAATCACAAAGCGCTGTACAAAACACGGGTGAAGTAAAACAACAATTCAATCAAAACAACAGGGGCAACATCATAAAAATGATACAAAGTGGATTACAAATGATAGTTAAAAGGTGCATTAACTAAAAGCTTTACTAAAAAGAGAAGTTTTCAAATGTTGAATCTGTTGTTACCATAACAATCTACAAGGTTAATATAGCTGGCTTCTCTTTCTTCCCCTCCATGTATCTGCTTTCTTTTGTATTTCAAGTTATCATTACATATATGTATTGTTGCATTTGAACAACTGTATTGTTGATAATAGAGGTAAATGATGGTTATTATTCATTATCAATAGTGTTATTTCTATTAGTGTTTGTATTGTTCCATTTGTAGTGTAATAATGTTCATTGTCATTTCTGTATTATTTATTTCACTAACTGCTTCTTTGCTATCACTTTTACTATCACATTTGTACATATCCTATTTGCTGATGTTGTTCTGTTGTTGTTATTGTTGTGTTTGCTGTTGTTGTTTTTGTTTCTCTGTCTTATTGCCCATCTTGTCCCCACGATTTCCCCCTCTGTCTTTCTATCCCCTCCTGCTCTGGCCCGGCTGCACCAAATGATACAATAAATACATTTAATAAAGTCAAATAAAGCAACAAGAGAGGTATCCCACACTTCTCTTCTGTAAATTAATTTGTACAGCTAATATGGGCATCTATATCAACAATATGATTTGCCCGAGAAGCTGGACAGAACAAAACAATAAAAAAAATAAAAGTAATTCAGTATCTGACCGTAAAGAAAACCGTAAATTTCATGGTAAAATTCTGGCTGCTTACTGCCATTTGTTTGCTGTAAACGCTACATATTTTATTTTACAGTGTCGAGTATATATTGGTGGGGCATGTAAGTTTGAAATATTCCGATCTACATCTAATCTTATTACTACAGTCAGTGATTTGTTTTCCTTGATAAAAAAACATGTACACTACCGTTCAAAAGTTTGGGGTCACCCAAACCATTTTGTGGAATAGCCTTCATTTCTAAGAACAAGAATAGACTGTCGAGTTTCAGATGAAAGTTCTCTTTTTCTGGCCATTTTGAGCGTTTAATTGACCCCACAAATGTGATGCTCCAGAAACTCAATCTGCTCAAAGGAAGGTCAGTTTTGTAGCTTCTGTAACGAGCTAAACTGTTTTCAGATGTGTGAACATGATTGCACAAGGGTTTTCTAATCATCAATTAGCCTTCTGAGCCAATGAGCAAACGCATTGTACCATTAGAACACTGGAGTGATAGTTGATGGAAATGGGCCTCTATACACCTATGTAGATATTGCACCAAAAACCAGACATTTGCAGCTAGAATAGTCATTTACCACATTAGCAATGTATAGAGTGTATTTCTTTAAAGTTAAGACTAGTTTAAAGTTATCTTCATTGAAAAGTACAGTGCTTTTCCTTCAAAAATAAGGACATTTCAATGTGACCCCAAACTTTTGAACGGTAGTGTAACTTCTGAAATAAAGAAAAATAACAACGGGCCATTTCTTTGAACGGCTCTTTGAAAGCCATAAATCCAATTTCGGTAACACTTTAGTATGGGGAACATATTCATTAGTTGCTTATTAACATGCAAATTAGTAACATATTGACTCTTAATTAGTCATTATTAAGAACTTATTAATGCCTTATTCTGCATGGCCTTATTATACAATCAGTAAGCCATTAACTAAGACTCTTCCCTCAATAACCTCAGAATGATTGCTTATTAGTACTAAGTAAGGAAGTTGTTGTATATGATTCTCCCCTTAATACCACTTAATTAATATGGTCTGTTCTTACATAACAAAACTACAATAACCCTAACCCTTGAGTCTTTGTTACTTAGAATATGTTCCCCAAGTGTCCAAATAACTCTAAATTAAGTCTTTGTTACTTAGAATATGTTCCCCATACTAAAGTGTTACCCCAATTTCTATGACGACGTAATGTCAAATGAAATCCAATGTTATTGTGCAAATGCGCAGTTATGAACACAAAACAATGCAAGATATGTGAAAACAATAATGGCAAAAAAAACACTGTTATTTAATATAAAATAATTCAATAGTGAGGATATGTTTTTACTGTATGTAATAAACAGAGACGTGTTAATTTTTACGTGCACGGGGGCTTTTCTAGCCAAATAGAATTTATTAGATTTTCCGATGCTGTCGCTGATTGTCGAAATTGCTCCCCAGTGGGTCAAGTGCCAGAGAAAAGCGGGGATAGCAAAGAGGGGAAAATAAAGTGTTTAACTGCCTGAAAACACTTTTGATTGTACAGTGGGAGCCGTGCGCCTGCACCCAACCTCCTGTGAAACAGTGATCATTAAAAAAAAAGTCTTATTTTCCAGTCCAAAAAAAAAAAAAAAAATGGCCGAATGACGCAAAATCGGTCATAAAAGGCAGAATTTTACTGCTGCAACTTTATGTGATTCGTTTCCTGGAGCTGCATGGCGCGGCTGCACAGCTTTTTCTTTTCCAAAAATGAGCAGACGCTCCCCTCTGCTCTCCTAGTTTCACGTTTCGCATTAAAAACTTACATGTCAGTTAATTTACCAGCGTTCACAGGCCACATCTGTCGCTAGGCAGGGGGCCAAATATTTAGCAACGTACAAAAAAAAAAAAAAAAAAAAAGGATGATCTGTACTGCAAATGAGCTCCTATAATAACCGTGAAGTGTTTGATTGGCTCATTCAGTTGGTTTCCTAGCACTTCCCAAACAGCACTGAAATATAACCTCTGCATTACACTTATGACTGATGCATTTCAAACATCACATGCTATTAAACGAAATAAATAGGAGTTCAATAATAAACCCGTCCACATTTAGCAGCGCTAACTACAACCTGGGAAAGGGGCTTCCAAGCTTGGCATCGGTCGACGTGGAGGGAGGGACGTTGATTAGAAACACGCCTGATGTAATTTTGGGCCTAGTGAGCCAAATGATTGCCAGCCCGCATGTTTAGATAGTAAACAGACTTTGACAAAATGCATCAAGTTCAGGCCGACGGAGGAGGGGAAAAAAAGGAAGATGCTCTTGGAAGGAAAGTCGCATAATTATATAAACATGCAGGATTGAGCCATCAGTTGTGTAACACTTAAAAAAGTTTAAAAAAAAATGTTAGTGCACACACTTTAAAAAAATGGCATTGTAAATTCACAGCTAATATACTGGCTAATTATCACATTACATTTACAGTAATATTGACGATAATTTACTGTGAAATATCCTTCCAGCAATTTACTGTAACAGCAGAGCTGTCATTGTACTAATGTTGTCCTAATACCAATATTTTGGTACCGGTACCAGTACCAAAATTATTTCGCTACTTTTCGGCACTTTTCTAAATAAAGGGTACCACAAAAAATTGCATTATTGACTTTATTTTAACAAAAAATCTTAGGGTCCATTAAACATGTTTCTTATAGCAAGTTTGTCTTTAAATAAAATAGTGAACATACAAGACAACTTGTCTTATATTAGTAAGTAAACAAACAAAGGCTCCTAATTTAGCTGCTGACATATGCAGTAACATATTGTGTCATTTTCCATTCTATTATTTTGTCAAAATTATTAAGGACAAGTGGTAGAAAATTAATTATGAATCTACTTGTTCATTTACTGTTAATATCTGATTACTGTCTCTTTTAACATGTTCTATCTACACGTCTGTTAAAATGTAATAATCACTTATTCTTCTGTTGTGTGATACTTTACATTAGTTTTGGATGATACCACGAATTTGGGTATCAATCTGATACCAAGTCGTTACAGGATCATACATTGGTCATATTCAACCGGTACTTTTCAGAGGCGGTATAGTACTGAATATGATTCATTAGTGTCGCGGTACTATACTAATACCGGTATACTGTACAACCCTACATTGTACGGTTAATTACTATACAATTACAACTAAATGCTGTAATTTTTTTGTAATTTTATTGTTTATGACAATACACATGCATGCAGTAACTTCACATTTGTAATTGTATACTTAATTACGCCCTTGTTTTAACAGCATACTGCCACTTACTGTACAAGAGTGTAAAGCGTAGTCTACGGAGCCCCTTAAGAGACAGTTTTAAATAACAGTAATTTGTTGTGATATTACAGAGGACCATGATTGCAGTTGTTTACTGTGAAATAATGTGAAAAGTTGAATTTGCTGCGAAATATAAGGATATCGTAATATTTATATTAATCTGTTGTAATGTGCAGTATTTTCTTCAAAATACTGTTAAATGCTGTGAAATCCTTATAATGTTGTACAGCGTACATTAAAAACTGTCAACGGATAACTGCCTCGCAGCTGCATATTGTTCTAGTGCAAATGTGTTTTACCACATACAGTACGTATTACCACATACCCATGCATTTACAAAACCATCAATTTATTGTCCAAAAGAAGCCAGGAATATGTTTTGGTTATATTCTTTTGTTTCATAAATCCATTTGGGAAAACTTCTAGTCCCATGCACTGTGGACAAGATAATATTATGCTGATAAAACTGCTGATATGATACCATTCATGCTGATCTCCTTTCAAGTTTCGCTTTCGTCGCGTCTAAATCTTTTAATTGTGAAAAAAATATATATATTCATGATTAGCCACAATCAACATTAACTCTTATTTATTCATATATTTAATTATTTTGTAGATACAATACATAATATAAACATACACATTGGAACCTTGATCTATGAGCTTAATTGGCTCTTGAATGGGGTTCGTAAAAATGTTTGTACACTGAAGCTGATGTTTCTGTAAGAAACAATGTAAACGTGAATAATGGGTTCCTGCCTCGACAAAAGTCTATATTTTATTAACTTTTTGTACAGTTTGATCAATCAATCAATCAATCAATGTTTATTTATATAGCCCTAAATCACAAGTGGCTCAAAGGGCTGCACAAGCCACAGCGACATCCACGGTACAGAGCCCACATAAGGGCAAGGAAAAACTCACAACCCAGTGGGACGTCGATGTGAATGACTATGAGAAACCTTGGAGAGGACCGCATATGTGGGTGACCCCCCCACCCCCCTAGGGTAGACCGGATGCAATGGAGGTCGAGTGGGTCTGACATATTATTGTGAAAGTCCAGTCCATAGTAGATCTAACATAATAGTGAGAGTCCAGTCCATAGATCACTATGTGAAGTGGTAAACACTGCTGTATATCAAACAAACCTAACAAAGGTGTGATTGATCAACGTTCTAGTTAATAGCAAAGTCAAAATAACAAGGAGCTGAACTGTCCTCCTCAAACACAGCCACCCTGCCGACACGCACACACACTGTCACTAGCCCAGTGGTGCGGCCACAGTTTGAAATCACAAACATCCTTAGCTTTCACAGCCAGGTCGCTGCAATGATTAAGAATAAAACATAAACTACATTTTTGTTTAGTCATGTTTGCGTGCAGCAGAAGTGGGAGGGGGGGGGGAGGGAGGCAGTGTCGACAACGCTGCGGATACCGCCTGAATGTTTCAAACCACAAATAGCTTCCATTGCTCTCTTTGTACTCGTATTGAGTTTGAGTTTGAGTTTGAGTTTGAGTTTATTTCGAACATGCAAGCATACAACATGATACATCACAATTTCCAGTTTCTATTCAACATGTTTGAAAAGGAGTAGGAAGAAGCAGAGCTTATTTAATCCTACCCCTTTTCTTTACATAACAGTTGCAAAACTTTTTGTTCACTTCCTGTTCACAATTTTTTCACAATAAACTCCATAAGTAATTACAATAAAAATAAATAAATAAATAATAGTAAGAATTTAATAATAATAATTGGTGAAGTAAGTCATATTTCATATGATGAGATAAGTAAGATTACTTTAAGAATGAATGAATGGATGGATGAAATAAATTGAGAATGTTTGTCATGGTTCTTCTTCATTGTACTTTGTAAACACTTTAAGTTTGAAGAGTTTCTTGAAGTGTATCATATTAGTACATTGTTTGATTGCTTTGCTTAATCCATTCCATAATTTAATTCCACATACTGATATACTGAAGGTTTTAAGTGTTGTACGTATTGAGCTAGCAAAACTAAAATCGACTAGAATACCTTTATTGAAAAATCTTGCAGAATGAGCGCCCACAAAATGACTCCGCTGCGAGGCACACAAAATATTTGTATATATAAAAAGTTTGTAAATCAAAGCATGTTTTTATTCGGTCTGTTGTTCGTAAATTGATGGGGTTTTTTTTTTTTACGATGAGGGGTTTGTAAATCGAGGTTCCCCTGTATTGTTTTCCAAGGGATCCCAACATATCCTATTGTTCCACATGTCTTGTTTACTTCCCTACTCCGTCTTACAAACGTCCGTGTATGTTCTCAGATGACAGTGAGCCAGTGGACAGCATGTACGACACAGAGGCCGACCTCCCGGGCTTGGCGGCGGGCGGCATTTGCGCCGACAGTCCGGAAGACGACGCCGAGGACGGCGTCCTCAACATGTCCCCCCTGCCCTCCCCTATCCCTTCCCATCCAAACAACCACCACCACCACCTGCTGCACCCCCACGTCTACAGCAGCAGCCACCATCACCTCCACAACAACAGCAGCAGTAGCAATGACCAGGACTTCACCACGCCCAAGGAAGGCTCGCCCTACGAGGCGCCCGTCTACATTCCAGACGACATTCCCATCCCCGGCGATCTGGAGCTGCGGGAGTCTTCGGTGCCGGGCGCCGGCTTGGGCGTCTGGGCCAAGACCCGAATCGGCGTCGGCGAGAGGTTCGGTCTGCACAACGCTGGCAAAAGCAGCTCCTATGGATGGGAGGTAGGAACTAGCTTATCTTCTTGGTGTACACTAGTCCCTTCTTCACCCTTGACCTCCTTTTTTGCCCCTAATACAGTAAGTGCACGTGATATTAAATGAAGGATTTTGAATAGTCACACAAAAGAGGGCAGGGTATTACGCTGAAGAGGCAGAGTGATGAATGAGTCACTCTGCGTTCACACGTTCACATTTCCAGCAATCACAGTTCATTCACAAGCATCTATCTCATCATCAGAGCAGGGTCCATTTGCATCCCCGTGTCCTGATTGGACCTCATCTTTGCGACCGTGCACACACACACACACACACACACACACACGTGCGCTAAACACACTCGTCTACGTACGCAGCCGCACGGCATTGTCAGATGGAAAAATCTCACTGATTAGCCGAGGTATCAGCTTTTCTAGGCGTCGGCCTGTGTAGGCGCGCTCATTTGGTCACGCCACCCGATATGGAAATGGAAGAAGCATGACGGAGCGCGATGGCGGCATATTGCGCTATTAATTTTCATTTTGACATGACATTAGTCCATATTGAAGTTGCTTCAGCGAGCTCGTTAAGAAGAGAAAGTCAGATGTAGTCTCGTTATGTCCTTTTTTTACTCTCGTACGGGCAATCAGACATAACATTTTCGGACCCGCTTCGCATTTCACTGATTTTTATGTTGGCTTCATGATGCGATCCTTACAAGGGGAGTGAAATATTGGCAGTGACTTCCACCAAAGCCTATCTGTCTGTGTCCGGGTGAGGTTGAACAGGACTGGATCTGTTTTGAGAGTTGCCATGAAAAAAAACGGTTTCTGAACGTGGCCGTGATAAACGGATGTCCGCAAAATCGGAATCGTTATTTAAAATGTTTATATTTTCACAGCTACAGTAAGAAGGAGATTCATATGGCCCCATTTGTCGCGGTTTACCTGACACATTAGACTTAGACTTCCTTTTTATTGTCATTCAAATTTGAACTTTACAGTACAGATAAGGACGAAATTCCGTTGCATTAGCTCGTGGTAGTGCAGGATAAAATAGCAATAAGGTGCAGATATAAATAAATAGATTACTGCACAGATAAATATATAGCAGTTTTGCATAGGCATCCACGTTTATGGATGTATGTTATATTGTCTTTATATTACAGCGAGTTACCGTATTCTCGGAAAATCTACTGGACTATAAGTCGCAGTTTTTTTCATAGTTTGGCCGTAAGAGACTAAATGTATAAGATTTCATGGGATTTAGCGATTAGGAGTGACAGATTGTTTGGTAAACGTATAGCATGTTCTATATGTTATAATTATTTGAATGACTCTTACCATAATATGTTACGTTAACGTACCAGGCACGTTCTCAGTTGGTTATTTATGCGTCATATAACGTACACTTATTCAGCCTGTTGTTCACTATTCTTTATTTATTTTAAATGGCCTTTCAAATGTCTATTCTTGGTGTTGGGTTTTATCCAAAAAATGTCTCCCAAAAATGCGACTTATACTCCAGTGCCACTTATATATGTTTTTTTCCTTCTTTATTATGCATTTTTGGCTGGTGCGACTTATACTCCGGAGTGACTTATACTCCGAAAAATACGGTAATCCATTTTTGGGGGGAATTGAGGGGATTATTATGATGCGTTCAAGAGTCTTACGGCCTGAGGGAAGAAGCTGTTACAGAACCTGGAGGTTCTGCTACGGAGGCTGCGGAACCTCTTTCTAGAGTCCAGCAGTGAAAACAGTCCTTGGTGGGGGTGGGAGGAGTCTCTGCAGATTTTCTGAGCCCTGGTCAGGCAGCGGCTTTTTACGATCTCCTGGATAGGAGAAAGAGGAGTCCTGATGATCTTTTTCCGCCGTCCTCACCGCTCTCTGCAGAGACTTCCAGTCTGAGGCACTGCAGGTTCCAGTCCAGACTGAGATGCAGTTGGTCAGTAGGCTCTCTATATTGCCTCTGTAGAATGTGGTGAGACTGCTGGGAATGTGGAAATACAAGGGGTGTAACGATTTGTTTACGATTCGATTCAGAGTTTGTCAGTGGCGGGCTGTGCGTTTCTCACCTAGGCCTTCAGTGATGTCTTAGGCTGGAGATACTATACTGAAACCCACTTTTTTGCATGGTTATTTAAAGAGAAACTACATCTTGTGAGATGATGTCGGCCAACCCCGGAAGCTCAAATGGGTTCTTCAAGTTATGAGTTCAGCTATATTACCTTTTTTTTTTTTTCACGTTTAATATGTTTTTTGCAGTTTTAATTTTGACAGTACCACTTAGGTTTTAATTGCTGATGCGGGTTTATTGATGTTTAAGTGCGCCAGAAAATAACCCGTTTTGTACAATGTTGATGTGGTGATTCAATGCCCAGTAGTGCGTAAATGCGTTTCTGTATAGTATTTCTCCAGCAATGGTCATGTGGTGACATCAATTTTAGTATTTTGAGAGGTAATCATTGAAGTCGGACATCACTGAAGGCCTAGGTGGGAAACACACGGCCCGCCACTGCTTGAATCTATGTAATTTATTTTACACTTTCATCTGAAGTCTCGCCTGGGTGTATTTCGAAGTGAAGTCAGCCAGCGAGAACATCAGTCGGAGTCTCCTCAGTTATCTTTGCACTGATGTATACATTGACCTGATCGCTGACTATATAACAACCCAACCCGCCTTTAAGGTAGCCATCCGAGGTGAAGTTAAAGGAGCATGTAAAGTCAAAATAAATTGTGTGATTAATCATTGATACATGATTAATACCATTAATGCTTTGTGATTGATCACATGAGGCAAAGCCTTAACTTTGACGGACCTAATTTGAACATGTGTCTTGTGTAGTGTAAGTATATAAAAAAACAAAGGCCCGCATTTGTAATATGAACACAATGACATTCTTAATTGGTTACAAGTTTAAACCAAGCTAAGTCTTGAAAAGAAAGAAAAAAAAGATCTCAATGTAAATAACAAAACACTTTGTAAAATGTGAGTCAATTGACTTTATTAAAAATAATGTGAAGAGAAAGTAAAGCATTATGAGTTGTAGAATGTGTTGGTAATTAAACCCGCTGTGCTGCAGTGTGCTGGGCTGCACAATTTCCTTGTTTAACATTCATATTATGCGTCGCCATTCAAGGTGCAAAGGGCACCTCTCCAAAAAATGACACACACTAAGTATTTTCCCCCCCCG
>NC_084737.1:72202718-72275218 GCF_033978785.1 Entelurus aequoreus
AGGCACATTTTTATATTGATAATAATAAAAAATAATACAAATCCCTTGAAGAGCAGGGGAACCTGTGAAACAGGCTTGTAGGGATGAAATAGCCTCTGTGTTTTTTCCTGACCTAACATATATTCCGCTCTATTTATTGGTATTGAGCACTGCATAATGGTTAAACCAGGGGTGTCAAACGTAAGGCCCGTGGGCCGGATCAGGCCCGTGAACAGGTTTTATCCGGCCCGCGGGATGAGTTTACTAAGTATAAAAATGAGCCGAAATTTTTGAATGAAAGAAACTGCTGTTTTAATTGTGTCCACTAGATGTCACAATAGCAATTATTTGTGTCTTTCTAGATTATGCTACATATGTAAAAAAAATAAAAAATATATACCACACGATGTAAGCAAACTACATAAATAACATCCTGTAATTTGATTTTTATATACTTTTTTTAATAATAATAATAATAATAATAGATTTTATTTGTAAAAAGCACTTTACATTGAGTAAACAACCTCAAAGTGCTACAGTGTATTAAAAAAATAAAATAAAATAAATAAATAAATTACAAAAAATAAAAAGATAATTAAAAAAAATAAAAACTAGAACAGCCAAATAGCTAAAACTAGTATGCATATATCTAAAAAAAAAAAAAGGCTTTTTTAAAAAGAAGGGTTTTAAGCCTTTTTTAAAAGCATCCACAGTCTGTGGTGCCCTCAGGTGGTCAGGGAGAGCGTTCCACAGACTGGGAGCAGCGGAGCAGAAAGCCCGGTCTCCCATTGTTCACTGAAGTTGTCTTTATTTTTAAGTTATCGTGCCGTGATTTCACCAGTCCGGCCCACTTGGGAGTAGATTTTTCTCCATGTGGCCCCCCATCTAAAATGAGTTTGACACCCCTGGGTTAAACCACAGAAACCTCGACTATTACACGATTATAGAATTCCTCCTTGTATTGTGGATGTTCTGATTATCAACTATGTTCTGCACATGCAAGAAGACGGACATGCCAAATAGATTGTTTCCCCTTATTTTGCTCGTTTAAGAGAGGTCATCCCCGGCTTACGAGTTTAGTAGGGGTGTGGGAAAAAATAGATTCGAATTCGAATCGCCATTCTCACGTTGTGCGATTCAGAATCGATTCTCATTTTTTTAATTAATCAATCCGACAAAACAATACACAGCAATACCATAACAATGCAATCCAATCCCAAAACCAAACCCGACCCAGCAACACTCAGAACTGCAATAAACAGAGCAATTGAGAGGAGACACAAACACGACACAGAACAAACCAAAAGTAGTGAAACAAAAATGAATATTATCAACAACAGTATCAATATTAGTTACAATTTCAACATAGCAGTGACTAAAAATCCCTCATTGACATTATCATAAGACATTTATAAAAATAAAAATAAAAGAACAATAGTGTCACAGTGGCTTACACTTGCATCGCATCTCATAAGCTTGACAACACACTGTGTCCAATATTTTCACAAAGATAAAATAAGTCATATTTTTGGTTCGTTTAATAGTTAAAACAAATTTACATTATTGCAATCAGTTAAAAAACCATTGTCCTTTGCAATTATAAAAGCTTTTTACAAAGATCTACTACTCTGCTTGCATGTCAGCAGACTGGGGTAGATCCTGCTGAAATCCTATGTATTGAATGAATAGAGAATCCTTTTGAATTGGGAAAAAAATCGTTTTTGAATCGAGAATCGTGTTGAATTGAAAAAAAAAATCGTGACCCCAAGAATCGATATTAAATCGAATCGTGGGACACCCGAAGATTCACAGCCCTAGAGTTTAGTATATCAGCTTTGTGTGCACTATCAAGTTTGAACTTGTTTTAATACATGCAAACCTTTAGTAGTCCCGTCCCTGAGTATTTAGCTGACAGTGTTATCTGTGTAGGCCCAAACATTTATTGTGTTGTCTCTCATTAGATTATGCAGGTGTACCTAATTAAATGTCCAGTGACTATACATCCACCTGAGTGTTCTCGCACTAAACGTGCATCCATGGCCTCCTTACGGCCATGTTTGTCTTTACGTCAGTAGACCTCCGAATGACTTTGTTGCTGCGGGCAAACTTATTTCTTCCCATCCAACATTCTTTTTCTTTTGACTTTTAGCGGGGTGATTTTCCATATCAGTGTCGTTCGTCCATTGTTGTGCGTAGAGAGGGGAGTAAAAAAATGCCAGCTCTTCTGTTTACCCTGCTATTGACACAGTGATAGGCCAAGATGTCTGGCAGGCCCAGTTCCTACGTGACATATGTCCATCCGCCAATGGCATCAATGCATCTGCCTCACCCAGCGTTTGACAATAAATCGTACTTTTTTTTCTTGACAGCTCACTTCTCTCACCTCGTCCTCACCTTTTGTTTTTGTTTGCCGCCTCACGGCTGCGCCTAGCCAATGTTCACGTGTGTGAACGTTAGGCAGAAGAAGTGCCGGCACACCTTGACACTTATCTGTCCTGACCCACCTCTCGCCTCTGTCTCTGTTTGCTTGCCTTTTGTGTTTCGCCTGAGGAGGGCGGATGACCAAGTTCTTACGCTTCAAGATATCCCTCCAGGGCGGTTTGCAACGTGTCTGATTTGTTTGCTCTGCGCAGGAACGTGTTCTTTATCTTGATTATTTGGCTCTTGGTGACTCGGGATCCAAGCTGAGCAAGCATTCCCAGAAACTGCCGGGGACAAAAGTATTGGGACATCAAACAATGATAATGGAAGAAAATGTGAGGAATTGTTGTCCATTCATCCAGCTGATGACTCAAAGAGCATGCATGGCCTTCTCTGTTCTACTTTATCCCGTAAGTGTGTTCCTACCATACCAAAGTCATCCAACCATGCATGCATGGTTTTGCCGAAATTGTTTTTACAAAATTGGTTGCACACCATTGTCTAAAATATTTTTTTAAGCTGGACATACAGTGGTACCTCAACGTACGAGTAATTTGAGATATAAGCTGTCTCTCTGCTTTTTGTTATGCTTTAAAGCAGTGGTCCCCAACCACCGGGCCGCGGCCCGGTACCGGTCCGCGGACCGGTACTGATTGGTACCGGTTCGCGCAAGAAATGTAAAAAAAAAAAAAAAAAAAAAAAAAAAAATTTTTTTTTTTGATTTAATTAAAAAAAAAAAAAATTTTAATTTTTTTTTTATTTTTTTTAAATTAAATCAACATAAAAAACACAATATATACATTATATATCAATATAGATCAATACAGTCTGCAGGTATACAGTCCGTAAGCACACATGATTGTATTTCTTTGTGAAAAAAATAAATAAAATAAAATAAAAATCCACCCACCACCTCGCCCCCGGTCCGTGGGACAAATTTTCAAGCGTTGACCGGTCCCCAGCTACAAAAGCGTTGGGGACCACTGCTTTAAAGAATAACTGCACTTTGTTTGGAATACCGTTCACCATCATTATGAGAGACATGATGACAGATGTTATTTATTTATTTTTTTGCGTTTTAAATATTAGGTAACACTTTAATATGGGGAACATATGAACCATTAATTAGTTGCTTATTACCATAGGGTCAGGAGTAGGGTAAGGCAGGGGTGTCCAAAGTGCGGCCCGGGGGCCATTTGCGGCCCGCAGCTAATTGTTTACCGGCCCGCCACACATTCTGGAAATACTATTGTAAAAATTAAAAAAAACATTAAAAAAAGTGGAATGAGGTGAAATCTAACGAGAAAAAATCGCAATGTTGACAAAAAGCTGCCATGGAGGCTGTTTTTTTTCTTTTGTCTTTCTTCATTTTTCTTTTTTTGCCATTGCTCCAAAAAAAATAAATAATGAAAAAAAAATCCATGTTATACTGAATTATTTTCAGGGCTCCAATTACTTCAAATAATTCACTTTAAAATGTTTTATGTGGTAAATATTGCATATATTGTGTAGTAGCCATATAAAAACATCAACGTTTTCTTTGACAAAAGCGCAGAAAACAAACCAGCGTAAAATCGACGGATATATCTGAAGTTGATCTCGTAATTTAAGTGTTGAAAGTAAAAGAAAAACCTAATAAAAATGTAGCACTTTATGAGTGGGGCACCTTTTGGATCCCAAATATATTTAGTGATTTTTTATTTATCTTTTCACTGTGATTACTCAAAAATATGAAAAATTTAAAATCAATGGTGTCCTGCATTATTGATCTTTTAGGGCTGTAATTACTAAATACTGCATATTTCAGTTTTACTATAAAAAAACTAAGTTTTTTTTGACAGAAAAGCCATAAAACATTTTTTTTAATTTGTATTACTTTATATCAACTTGAAGTTGATATAGAGATTTACTGTAAGCATTAAATAATTAAAAAATAATAATAATCTGACTTATTTTTAACATTTTAATGACTGAGACCCTCTATGGTCCCCAGGACCCCTAAAGGTAAAATAAATAAAAAATTCATATATTTTCTTATGGTTTGAAAATGAAAAATATCAAAATGGCCCCCACATGCTTTAATTTTTCCGTGTGCGGCCCTCAGTGGAAAAAGTTTGGACACCCCTGGGGTAAGGGTTAAGGTCAGGGTTAGGGTTGGGGTTAGGGTTAGGGAAGACTCTTAGTTAATGGCTTACTGGTTGTATAATAATGTCATGCAGAATAAGGTATTAATAAGTACTTAATAATGACTAATTAAGAGCCAATATGTTACTAATTTGCATGTTAATAAGCAACTTATTGATGGTTCATATGTTCCCCATACTAAAGTGTTACCCCTCCATTAAGGTTTTATATACATGATGTAAGTATGTATGTAATGTAGTAACTGGTACATTTATAATAACATTTAATATTTACGTATTTTGATCGTTTTAAGTAGGGGTGGGGGAAAAAATCGATTCGAATTCGAATCGAAATTCTGACGTTGTGCGATTCAGAATCGATTCTCATTTTTAAAAAATCGATTTTTTTTTTTAATTAATTTTTCATATACCTACCGGTATATGAAAAGTCAGTCTTTAATCGTTGTGTCATCGTCTTCCTCCTGCGTACTAAAACCACCGAAATCCTCTTAGTCGGTGTCGGAGAAGAACAGGCCGTAAATAAGCCGCACTGTTGTATAAGCCGCAGGTACCAGAACGAGGGGAAAAAGTAGCGGCTTATAGTCCGGAAATTACGGTAATAAAACATCACTTTCTGTGCAAAGTCTGCTGTCATCAGGATGCCGACTGCTGGGATGTTCATATATTCCCATTTAGGTGAAAAATGTTTCATAATCCTCACAAAGAAAAGGGGTGGTGGGCGGGGGTGACCAAGCGTCTTTTCGTGTCGTCCTCGCCATTTTCAGGTCCTAAAATACTGTCGAAGTGTAGCAACTTGTCAAAATTTCTACTCAGACATCTTCTGTCCAGGTGAAATACATGATTTATGATCTACAATAAACTTACAGGGAGCAAGGAAGCAGCAGACCACTAGATGATGTAAATATTGGCACACAAGCTGGTGATCACAGCTTATATTAACAATATCATTAATACTTGGTTAATATTCATGTCACGAAATGTAAATGCTGTATTGTTGGCGCTTTTTGAATGGTTATTTATTGGATTTTAAGGGCAAAATAGTGCAGCTCCCATTGACTCTGCTTTAAGCAGACTTTTATTTACGTTTATTTAATATTTAGAATGCTTTAAAAAAATCTATCCATCGCCATGTCCTCATATTAATTGTGAACGATAGGCACAATTTAAAAAAAAAAAAAAGCGCAGTTCCCCTTTAAGTTTAGGGTTGTACATCTCTATGTGATGGACGATTCCAAATGCATTTTTATACATGGGTTACGATACAATTCAAAAACATATTTTACAAACAGAACAATTCGATAAGATTCCATATAGTGTACAAACAATTCGATACATTATTTTTTACACCACAAAAGAAGAAAAACATTCCTTCCTGTGCATACACTCCTCCTGTTAGAGGATAAATAGTTAGATCTGTCCAAGGTAAGTCTATGAGCATGAACTGATGAAAACTATTCGGATGAGAGGCCTAATGTCTTCTAAGAAGAACTGGACATTCGACTGATACGTTGAATACCTTGAGAATAACAAAAACCTGGATGAATGAGGTCATTACAACACATCAATCTTAAATAGAAAAAAAATCACATATTATAAAACTGACATGCTTACAATATTTTCAAATGTGTAAAAGACAACATATATTCCAAAAGAGGTTATAAGGCAGAGATAAAGTAAAAAGACAACATAATCACATGTCAAATACATTTATTTTTAGACATGGACCAAAAAAGACTTGCTCAAAGAACCTGTTTTGGTTGATAGAAAAGATATAAAAAATGATCAAATAAAATGTGTAAATAATAAAGATCAGACGTCTTGGCCTTCAGTCCAATCAATAAAAAGTACTTCAAAGCTGCTCTGCAGATCTTACAAATCAAGTCAAGTTGTCAAACGTAATTTCACCTTGTTGACACGATGGATGAGGAAATGCTGATTCTGGAGGTCCAATATCAAATACATATAATACAGGCATACCCTGGACAGCTATTTAAGGACCATTGTCAACTAGATTTGACACGGAGGCAGAGGAAGCACGGGAGTGGTTAGCGGTAGTTAAATGAGAAGTGTGTGTGTATCAAGCTGCCAGGGATGGTATTACTGCCGTGTTGTTGCTTGCGACAAATACAAAAATAAAGTACCGGATTGTCCAGACTATAAGGCGCACTTAAAATCTTTTTTTTCCTTCTCAAAACTTGACAGTGTGAAAAATGTAGGGAATCATTTTGGTTGAGCATACCCACCTCGAAGCTATTTTATTTGGTACATGGTGTAATGGTAAGTGTGACCAGTAGATGGCAGTCAAACATAAGATGTACGTGTAGACTGCACTATTACGGGTCCCAAGTAAAAAACACCAACATTTTAAATGTTCCATTGAAAATATAGAACATTACACATGGCGCTCAAAAATCTATCAAAATGTTTTAGTACGACTGTGGTAAGCTATGAACAGGTGGATTGTCGGCGCATTAAACATACAAGTATTATTATGGTGTGTGTGTATAAGGTAAGACATATCTGGCGTTTTGTTTTGCAATACCCAAAAAGCAACTTTTCTTACTTTCTGGTACCTGCAGATGTATATTTGGGATCTGCGTAATTCCTGAAAAATTGTGCGCGCCCGCCTTTGTAGTCCGTGTCGACACAGTAGTCGATAAGCTTCTTCTTTTTCTCTATCTTCTTGATATGGGACATTCATCCTCCGCTGTTGCCATTTCTAATAAAAAGTAGTGTAAAGTTATTAGTTATATCTGTCAGTAAACTCGCCATGAAAGCTCTAAAACATACCGGTGTGGTGAGTTTACATTATTCACCCAAGGAACTTTAGTTATTACAGTTCCGGTCGGACAGTTTTTTACTGGGGCACATTTTCGGTGTTGTTGTTTCCGGATGAGGAGATGTTGCTCCGTTATTGATTGAAGTAAAATCTGAATGTCATTAAAACAGTTAGCTCCATCTTTTGACACTTCTTTGACACCTACTCAGTGGCCTAGTGACCTACTCAGTGGCCTAGTAGTTAGTGTCCGCCCTGAGATCCGTAGGTTGTGAGTTCAAACCCCGGCCGAGTCATAGCAAAGACTATACAAATGGAACCCATTACCTCCCTGCTTGGCACTCAGCATCAAGGGTTGGAATTGGGGGTTAAATCAGCAAAAATGATTCTCCAGGCGCGGCCACTGCTGCTGCTCACTGCTCCCCTCACCTCCCAGGGGGTGATCAAGGGTGATGGGTCAAATGCAGAGAATGATTTCGCCACACCTAGTGTGTATGTGACAATCATTGGTACTTTAACTTTAACTTAACTTCTTCCACCCCCGTCCTTGCACGCTACACCTAACACCGCTACAACAAAGATGACGGGGAGAAGACGCTGTCGAAGGTGAGCCACGTAAATAAGACCGCCCACAAAATGCCGCATCCGGAAGCAACTGTCAGAAAAGCGGCTTGAAGATGATCTGTAAAACATAATCTATGCAACATTTTGACCAAAGAACCACCATTACATGTTATGTAGACCACAAGGAAGTGTTTTCAATTTGGGGAAAAAAAAAAAAAAAGACTCCTTTAATGCGCCCTATAATCCGGGGCGCCTAATTTATGAAAAAAGATCAAAAATAGACCATACATCGGCAGTGCGCCTTATAATCTGGTGCGCCCTATGGTCCGGAAAATACGGTTCTGCAAGGAAAAACTGTCATATTTTCCACGAGTCATTCAAGTCACTGCGGTCACAGACATTACAAAATTCTGGTGTTTTAAGACGGCCAAGCTATCAATGCATCTGTTTTGAGGTACAAGTTTAATTGTGAAACACAATGTGTTCGTAAATTGAGGTACTATTTCATACTGTTGGATTTGGAAACTGTTGTTTTTTTAAAATCCCATCTCCTTTGTACGTTGTAATTAGGGATGTCCGATAATAGCTTTTTGCCGATATCCGATATTCCGATATTGTCCAACTCTTTAATTACAGATACCAAAATCAACCGATACCGCATACTTGCCAACCTTGAGACCTCCAATATCGGGAGGTGGGGGGTGGGGGGAGGGGGTTTGGGGGTGGGGGGTATAGATATATATATATATATACATATATATATATATATATATATATATATATGTATGAAATACTTGACTTTCAGTGAATTCTAGCTATATATATATATATATATATATATATATATATATATATATATATATATATATATATATATATATATATATATATATATATATATATATATATATATATATACATATATATATATATATATATTTTATTTACATAAAATAAATACTTGAATTTCAGTGTTCCGGTGGCTATCCATTAGATGGCAGTATTGTCCTGTTTAACTTCTCCGTTCATGATGAGTATATCATTTCGGCCACCGTGTTCAATGGAGAAGTCTGTTCTACATATTTACAGGCAACATACACCTTCCCCTTCGAACTGTTCTGGATGAACTGAAATTCTTGTTTCCATTCGTTTGAATTCGTTAGGCAAGCTGTTTATCTTGTGGGAAAGCGGACGTGAGAACAGGCCGTCCCCACTCAGTCTCAGGTCCGCATTGAGCTGGAGGGGGCGTGGCCTCCAACTCCGGCTGAATACCGGGAGTTTGTCGGGAGAAAATCTCTGCCGGGAGGTTGTCGGGTGAGGCGCTGAATTCTGATTCTGATTCTCCCGCTAAAAACGGGAGGGTTGGCAAGTATGCGATACCGATATCAACCGATACCGATATATACAGTCGTGGAATTAACACATTACTATGCCTAATTTGGACAACCAGGTATGGTGAAGATAAGGTACTTTAAAAAAAATTTATAAAATAAAATGAGATAAATGAATTAAAAACATTTTCTTGTATAAAAAAGAAAGTAAAACAATATAAAAACAGTTACATAGAAACTAGTAATTAATGAAAATGAGTAAAATTAACTGTTAAAGGTTAGTACTATTAGTGGACCAGCAGCACGCACAATCATGTGTGCTTACGGACTGTATCCCTTGCAGACTGTATTGATATATAATGATATATAATGTAGGAACCAGAATATTAATAACAGAAAGAAACAACCCTTTTGTGTGAATGAGTGTAAATGGGGGAGGGAGGTTTTTTGGGTTGGTGGACTAATTGTAAGTGTATCTTGTGTTTTTTATGTTGATTTAATAATTTAAAAAAAAAAACGATACCAATTTAAAAAAAACAAACCCTAATACCGATAATTTCCGATATTACATTTTAATGCATTTATCGGCTGATAATATCGGCAGGCCGATACTATCGGACATCTCTGGTTGTAATCAAAGTGTTCACACATTACCAACTGACCGAGTGCGGCTATTTGCCTGCTTACACTAGCTGTTGCACTCTGTCCTCCACAAACTGACCAAATAAACCATGGAGTATGTCAACAAGGAGGTTTTTGCCCACATTTCGGTGTGCTGTAGAACACAACTACTAATTAATTCACAAGTCAGTCTGTCTCTGCGCTTTTGTCCTTGCATGTTCACTCTGAGGGACTAATGTTCGATGGCAAGCCGTTTTACTTTGCCGGTTAATGTCTTTGTAACCTTTTACTAACTGCTGCACATCCCGCATGAATCCATTTGCTCTTCAAATCTTTCCCCGCTCAGTCCTAACATTAGTTCTAGTTAACTTGACTCAACCCCCTGCTGTGCTCACGATTGTGTGGCAAGAGTGAAGCTCTTCACGTAAATGGGGTCATTATCATGTCTTTTGGTAATCAAATCAGAGCCATGCTCTGATGAACATGGCCTTAAGACGAGAGAGCACTTCTGCTTTATTGTGACTTCACATGGGGTAAAAAAAAAAGAAAAGCTGGCCATATTTAGATTGATTTAGCAGTGGAGATTTGTATATTAAAAGATCATGGCCATGTAGTCGTCTTGTATATTTTTTTTTTAAATTACTGCACAGTAAGTTTTATTCTTAATGGATTGCCTTTTTTTCTGGAGCTATTATAGGTACACTCTAGGGTTGTACGGTATACCGGTATCGGTATAGTACCGCGATACTAATGAATCATATTTAGTACTATACCGCCTCTGAAAAGTACCGGTAATGATACCAAGTACAGGGAGGTATCTAGTCGATACTACTATGATTTTTGGCTTCTTTTGTTTTAAAAAAAAATGTATATTCTGTTTGTAAACTCAGGAAATATGTCCCTGGACACATGAGGACTTTGAATATGACCAATGTATGATCCTGTAACGACTTGGTATCGGATTGATACCCAAATTTGTGGCATCATCCAAAACTAATGTAAAGTATCAAACAATAGAAGAATAAGTGAATATTACATTTTAACAGACGTGTAGACAGAACATGTTAAAAGAGAAAGTAAGCAGATATTAACAGTAAATGAACAAGTAGATTAATAATTCATTTTCTACCACTTGTCCTTAATAATTTTGACAAAATAATAGAATGGAAAATGACACAATATGTTACTGCATACGTCAGCAGACTAAATTAGGAGCCATTGTTTGCTTACTTACTACTAAAAGACAAATTGTCTTGTACGTTCAATATTTTATATAAGGACAAACTTGCAATAAGATAACCGTAAGATTTTTTGTTAAATAAAGCCAATAATGCAATTTTTTGTGGTCCCCTTTATTTAGAAAAGTATGGAAAAGTATCGAAATAATTTTGGTACAGGTACCAACATATTGGTATCGGGACAACACTAATACACTCAGTGATAAGGTGATAGTAAATGATAATAACAATAAGAATATCAATCTCATCTGTTATTGCAATGTTAAGCACTCCCCACACTACTCCAATCAACAACCACAATCTTTCGGATAGGTAAACAACATATTTGCTTTTAATTAGTACTGTAAAACGATGATTTAAAAAGAAGAAAAAAAACAGATTCACACTTTAGAATTTAGATTTAACACGATTAATTGCAGTAAATTGTAATGAACTTTTAAAAAGACCCCAAAATGTGGACTAAAATAAATTCTTGTTGTCAGAGTGTCAAACACGGACATTCAAAGAAATATTTTACTAGAGTGCAAATAATTTATTTGCTCAAAACATTTTTTTTTCTGAAGTCATATTAAAGTTAACGTCCCAACGATAGTCACACACACACTAGGTGTGGTGAAATGACCCTTCTGCATTTGACCCATCCCCATGTTCACCCCCTGGGAGGTGAGGGGAGCAGTGAGCAGCAGCGGTGGCCACGCCTGGCAATCATTTTTTGGTGATTTAACCCCCAATTCCAACCCTTGATGCTGAGTGCCAAGCAGGGAGGCGATGGGTCCCATTTTTACAGTCTTTGGTATGACTCGGCCGGGGTTTGAACTCACGACTTTCCAGTCTCAGGGCGGACACTCTAATGATCACGAGGCCACCGAGCAGGTCGGGGTGTATATTTTGGGGTGTATTTCAACTGGCATTTTAATTGACCTGATCACTGAATTCATAACAACCTGCGTCGCCATTTAGGAAACCATCCACAGTTAAGGAAAGGAGGACAGGAAGTCAGAATAAATTGTGTGATTATTTTGTATTTATACGCGACTAATGCGATTTTAATTTGTGATTAATCACATGCGTTAACACATTGCTTTGACAGCCCTGGGGCCGTATTTATCAAGCGTCTTAGAGTGCCATTTTACACTTAAGTCCTGAGAATTTGTGAAATTTAGTCCTACTCTCAAACTTAAGAATAAAAGCTACTTATCAACTTTCTTAAGTCTAACAATCACTCCTACTCTCCACGATATTTAAGAGACCTTCAGAGGTGTCCTAAGTAGTTAGGAGTTGCCAGCGGGGGATGGCACTGAGGCGAGAGAGACGTGCAGGAACGTTCAGGGAACGGAAGGATGTCCTGGCTTTGTTTGATGACGAGCAGCTGATCAAACGGTATCGTTTAGACAGAGCGGGTATTATTTTTGTCACAGATTTAATAATTTTTGATTCCATGTTGATTTCTGCATGTGGCTGCAGTGGGCTAGTATATATAGAGCCACCCACACCAGTTTCAAATTAGTTGCCTAATTAATTAATTGGAAAGAAAAGGAAACATTTATTGCCAATATTGTTTGTTTGTTTTGTATTATTTTGTAGTTTATTGTCAAAATATACACTCCCATTGTCCACTTAAATATTTCTAAGATATTTCTTTATTCTTAAACAAGGGATTTCCTTCCGTGATTGGTCATTTCTATGGACACAGAAATGACGTCACCTAAAATTCCGTTTACGGCACATAGTAATGTCGTAATTCAGCTCTGAGTGGGACACTTAAGATTCAGTCCTACACTTCGCTGAAAGTGTGAGTAAGACACTTGATAACTAACTTTTAAGTGCAGCTTTCAGCGAAGAATTTCTATACTCATAAGTCAACTCTTAGCAGACTTCTTAGGAGTAATTCTAAGAAGCTTGATAAATACGGCCCCTGATAATACATCAGGGGCCGTATTTATCAAGCTTCTTAGAATTACTCCTAAGTAAACGGAATTTTAGGTGACGTAATTTCTGTGTCCATAGAAATGACCAATCACGGAAGGGAATCCCTTGTCTAACAATAAAGAAATATCTTAGAAATATTTAAGTGGACAATGGGAGTGTATATTTTGACAATAAACTACAAAATAATACAAAACAAACAAACAATATTGGCAATGAATCAAAAATAAATGTTTCCTTTTCTTTCCAATTCATTAATTAGGCAACTAATTTGGCGAGATATCGAAGCATTGTGATGACCTTTAGTTCTGCTGTGAAAGCTCTGCTGCGTGATGTTGCTGATGAGGTGACGCCCCTTATTAAATCTGTGACAAAAAATAATACCCGCTCTGTCTAAACGATACCGTTTGATCAGCTGCTCGTCATCAAACAAAGCCAGGACATCCTTCCGCTCCCTGAACGTTCGCGCACGTCTCTCTCGCCTCAGTGCCACCCCCCGCTGGCAACTCCTAACCACTTAGGACACCTCTGAAGGTCTCTTAAATATCGTGGAGAGTAGGAGTGATTCTTAGACGTAAGAAAGTTGATAAATAGCTTTTATTCTTAAGTTTGAGAGTACGACTACATTTCGCAAACTCTCAGGACTTAAGTGTAAAATGGCACTCTAAGACGCTTGATAAATACGGCCCCAGATTGTGAAGTTGTACCTATTGCTGTGGCCAAGTTTGTGTGAGGTTTGCGTAACATTTTCATGTTCTCCAACAATTATATAAGTCGATTTGAGTGACTTCAAAAATAAATCTGAATGATAAAACAAAGCAAATTTTCACTCAGTTAATGCCTGAATGTTTTTTCCAGGTCCGTTGCATTTGTAAAACTGTGTCAGAATTGGCTATACCAAAAGAATGTCAAACTTTTTTTTAAATGTATTTATTTATTTTTTTGTCCTGTCCAGCTACTCAGGCAGATCATATTGTTGATGTAGATGCCCATATCGGCTGTACAAATTTACTTTACAAAAGAGACGTGTGGGATACTTCTCTTGTTGTCTTACTTGTATTTGACTTTATTAAATGTATTTATATTATTATTTGGTGCAGCCGGGCCGCAGCAGGAGGGGATAGAAAGAGAAAAAAAGGAAGACAAGGGGAAATCGTGGGGATAAGACGGAGAGACAAAAACAACAACAACAACAATAGAACAACATCAGCAAATAGGATATGTACATATATGATGGTAAAAGTGATAGCAAAGAGGCAGTTAGTGAAATAAATATTAATAATACAGAAATGACAATGAGCATTATTACACTACAATTGGAGCAATACAAATACCAATAGAAATAGCACTATTGATAATGAATAATACCAATAATTTACCTCTATTATCAACAATACAGTTGTTCAACTTTTTTTTTTTTTTAAATAACAGTATTGACCGACGGACATTCAAAGTTGAATAATCATCATTATTCAACTTTGACAAAAGCTCCAAATCTCCACATGGAGCAACAACACCAGAGGGAGAATAAGCCTAAAAGTGCTGCGATATCATCCACTCACGTTCATTTTATGTAGGTTTCAAACATGCCATTAGCCAATTTAATCCAATTTTCTCAGCTTTCGGCGCACTCCACTGGAACAGATTCCATCTAATATTAAACATATGGTCGCCGTTGCCCCTTGAATCCACGATGCTTTTTTTTTTTGAAGTCTCATGTGTGCTATAGTGAGAACTGTTGTCAATTATCCGCAATGAACATGGTGGTTGATAATGAGGAAGCGGGGCAGCAAATTAATTGTCAGGTTTGATTAAAAGCCTGATGCCTTATCATTTGTTCATTACCGGCATCTGTTAATTAGTTTATAAAAGAATCCGCAGGGCTCTTGAGGAAATACACCGAGCAAAGTCATCCATCTCTGACGAGAGTGGAACTTGACAAATATTGTCCCTGGGATTTGTGGCTGTTATTACTTGGTCATTGATTTCAGACCCCGACCACTCCAGCCGAGCATTTTCAATGGAAGCTCTTGTTTGCTTGAGTCCCCCCCCCCCAACCCCCCCACCACCCACCACCACCCGTACGCAGTCCCGCCTCACGCATGTCCTTCCACAAAGCTGTCCTTTCTTGCACCGGGTTCCTCCTTGCACATTTGCTTCGGACATCCATTTAAAACTGACTCATCTCGGCCCATCGTTCCCTAGTGGCAAAGCCCAGGTAACTGCTGCCCCCCCCCCTCCCTGGTAAGTAGCTCCATGGACCACCATCGTTCATCACTGCCTTGATGAATAGTCCCATCAGTTGTAGGGCCTCGGGGCGGGAGCAGACAATGACACCAGTCTTTAGCCGAGGATGAGATGACCACATTTATCAAATGCTGTTTATGTTGGTGATTACATGTGTTTATTCAGCGTAGTCCTTTCCACCCTCATAACTGCTTTATTTGCTTTTAAATTAGTATTGAGAGGTGGCTCAGCCATCAATCGATGGATTTTAACCATGTCAAAGCTCAACTATACCAAATATAAATGTACGCTGTCCTCGCATGCAACCAGGCAGTAGCTCTCTAATATGATGGAACTCTTTATTCCCTATTCCAGTGTTTTTCAACCTTTTTTGAACCAAGGCACATTTTTTGCGTAGAAAAAAATACAGACGCACAACACCAGCAGAAATCATTAAAAAAACTAAACTCAGTTGACAGTAAAAAGTTGTTCTCGCAATTGTTGGAAATTACTTTAAACCAGACCTGGGCATTCTGCGGCCCGCGGGCCGCATCCGGCCCTTTGTGCGTCCCTGTCCGGCCCGCGTGAGGCCAATTATAAATGACAAAATAAATTTTAAAAAGTATCTATGTCGAGTGTGCAATACAACGGTGCTGCTTTTGTTTTGAAAATCGTTATTTGTATTACTTCCGTGTGGACGTATGCGTGTGCGTGATTGTGAGTGAATGTGAACAGCTGCAATCATTAATTACAAAATAAAGTTGAAAAAACATCTATGTTGTGCGCGCAATACAACTGTGCTGCTTTTATTTTGAAAAGTATTATTTATGGGCGTGTGTCCGTGTGTAACCTGCGAGTGAAGGTGCACATGCAGCGACAAGTGATGCACGGTTTACACCCGAGACGCTAAAAAGAGAAAAGTTGATGAAGAATGGCGTGTTTCCAACAAGACATGGACTGCCAAGCAACGTTCCCTCTAAGGTACGTGCCTGCGCAATTGCGCACTGCTCAAGCGTCTGCTGCGCGCAGCAAATATATGCCGCGCACCAAATCAAATCCCATCTGAATTCTAAACAAAATAAACATATTTATTCTATGTAATTTTGCAATGCAACTTTGAGTGACAGTGACAACAAGCGGCCCTAACGGTGTTTGTCAACACCGTTCAATTGAACACCGTTCAATTATTGTAACGTCTATCGAGATGCTTCGAGGTCAGGAATTATATCGATCACTTTATTGAGCAAAACTGTTTATATTCGGACATAACCACACCAAAAACATGAGTAAAACAATTCTATCTCGAAAAACTAGTCATTTTCTGCCGTACAAACCAGGCCAAAACCAACTTGTCATCTGTCACCAACACGCATAGCACTAACCCACTGGTGCGTTTATGGCCACACAAAAAGTCGGACAACTCAAACACCACACAAAGTTACACTATGACTCCTCAGTCATACGTGTGCTTATTTTACTGTCATTTATTATTAATGTTAATTTATTTATATTAGTCATGGACTGCTGTTACACACACTATGTTGAAGTATTACTATTATTATTAATTATTATTATTATTATTATTATTTATCTTACGGTCTATATCAAAAATAATATTGAGCAAAATTTAATTGAAATATTGTCGATGTGGCCCTCCAGCAGTGCTCGGGTTGCTCATGCGGCCCCCGGTAAAAATTAATTGCCCACCCCTGCTTTAAACCATAACCAAGCATGCATCACTATAGGTCTTGTCTCAAAGTAGGTGTACTGTCACCCCCTGTCACATCACACCGTGACTTATTTTTAGTTTTTAGTTTTTTTCCTGTGTGTAGTGTTTTAGTTCTTGTCTTGTGCTCCTATTTTGGTGGCTTTTTGTCTTTTTGGGGTATTTTCCTGTAGCATGTTTCATGTCTTCCTTTGAGCAATATTTCCCGCATCTACTTTGTTTTAGCAATCAAGAATATTTCCGTTGTTTTTATCCTTCTTTGTGGGGACATTGTAGATTGTCATGTCATGTTCGGATGCACTTTGTGGACGCCGTCTTTGCTCCACAGTAAGTCTTTGCTGTCGTCCAGCATTCTGTTTTTTGTTTACTTTGTAGCCAGATCAGTTTTACTTTCATTCTGCATAGCCTTCCCTAAGCTTCAATGCCTTTTCTTAGGGGCACTCACCTTTTGTTTATTTTTGATTTAAGCATTAGACACCTTTTTACCTGCACACTGCCTCCCGCTGCCGTCTTCATATTGTGATCACAACCAACCATGTTTCCGACATCTACAAAGCAATTAGCTACCTGCTGCCACCTACTGATATGGAAGAGTATTACATGGTTACTTTGCCGGGCTCTAGACAGCACTGACACTCAACAATGGCACATTATTTATGTGCGGATTATAATAACCGGTTTGTGAAAAATATTTTTAACCCATTCAGGTGAAATGACATAATCTGACACGGCACACCAGACTGTATCTCACGGCACAGTGGTTGAAAAACACTGCCCTATTCCAATGACTTGGCCTCACTGATGAAATTGCGGTTCATTTTTGCAGCTTAACATTTCTGTGACTCAAACACGAGGCGATGACCTATTAATCAGGTTCCCATGGCTGTTGTTGTGTAACATTCTCCCCTAATCAGATACACACGGCAGCCCGACGCAGTATTTGGTGTTTATAATTCTTAACTTTTTCTAAGTTTATCAATACCAATGTCAATAATTGTCCTCAAATTACTTTTCCAAGCTAACGCTGTAGCATATCATATAGAATCATCATACACTTAACACTTGACTAATTATGAAAGGAAGTAGCTTCCTGTTTCTTTTTGCTGGAACATTTGTAAGAATGTCAAGATCAGCACAAAGATTAGACACGTCAAATAGAAAAGGTATTGTTTACTTCAATGATGCCATTTTTAGCATAATTTCAGCACCACATTGGAAGTGCGCTCATATCTTTGGTGCACAAAGGCCCGCTCTGTACACTTCTGTCTATTAATCATCTTAGACACTGAGCCGTGCTGCACATAATCCTAAATCTGTCAGATTTCCTCCACTAAATCGAGCTCTCGCTGGAAGTTTGCTGTAATAGCTCAATTTGGTTTGTGTCAGGATTCCGATTTAACGGATTACGCAAATGGATGATGTTGCCTCTTTGCAGTTGCGCTTGCACCATTGTGCATTATGCTCGCTTGCGTCACTTGATCAGTGTAAGCAACTTGGTTGGTCCCATTTTGATTTTAATGTTCAGACTACTTATAATAACCCCAAAGTCGTGTTGATCATGGTCATAACACATCAACTTCCTTAGAGCACCTTCCCAGATGCTTACTTACTGAACATATATTTGGGTTTTAACATTCAAAACATGCACTATTGACAGAAAATAACGATAATACTCCAGGTTCCAGGTCGTGATGGCAAAAGTTTTATTGGAGAAGATTTCCTAGTCTTTGACCACCTCTTCCAGTTCCACCAGGAGTACACTGAATCGTTTCCAGGTCAGCTGGGAGACATAATCCTTCGAGCGTGTTCTAGGTCTACATCGGGGCCTCCCCCTGGCTAGGCATACCTAGGACACCCCACCAGGGAGGCATTCAAGAGGGATCCAGACTCGATGCCACCTCAACCGGCTCCTTTTGTTGTGAAGTATCAACAGCTCTACTTTGAGCTCCTCTCCTGACAACCCTGCTACTAAGGTTCGGTGTAATTTTCATATTGTCCAGTACTGGTGCCAAATCAATCAATCAATCAATCAATCAATCAATCAATCAATCAACGTTTATTTATATAGCCCCAAATCACAAATGTCTCAAAGAGCTGCACAAGCCACAACAACATATTTGGCTTAGACCCCACATCAGGGCAATGGGGTACAATGAAAAACCTTGGAGGGGACCGCAGATGTGGGGACCCCCAACCCCCAAATCTCCCCCCACCAAAGGTATAGATGTGTGTGTCCAAGTTAAAGGAAACGGCAGGCTGTCTTCTTTTAAAATAAATGTATTACAATATTTGGCAAGCTAGGTAATGTTTGCTGTGGTCTGGAACAACATGGCACCCAAAGAACTATCTGAAACGCAGCCAATATTACATACAGATAGTGTGTCATGAGACATGCAAAACTAAATTGTATACAAAGAGGATAAAAGTAAAACATATTAAATAAGCTCAAATATACCTACAAATGAGGCATACTGATGCAATATGTACATGCAGCTAGCCTAAATAGCATATTAGCATTGATTAGCTTGCAGTCATGCACTGACCAAATATGCCTGATTATTACACCACACAACAATAACATCAAAAAAGCGCACTTTTGTGCATTCACGCACAGCATAAAACGTTTGGTGGACAAAATGAGACAAAGAAGGAGTGGAAGATTTTACATCTAAACAAACTGTTGCGTCACAGTCCACACTATGGTGGGTTGAAGAACCGCCGAAATTAGTAGGACAAATCAAAGTTCACCAAATACTCTCATCAGTGAAGCATACACACAAACATATTATCAGTGAGATTTCTGACAATTGGGAAGGTTTGTGTCATGTTTGTCCTCAAACAAAAAAGGTACTAAAACAAAAAAAATATTTTTCCCCATCTTTTTCCACTTTTAATCCTTTTTTTTTTAAATGCTCCAGGGAGCCACTAGGGCAGGGGTGTCAAACGTAAGGCCCGAGGGCCGGATCAGGCCCGCGAACAGGTTTTATCCGGCCCGAGGGATGAGTTAGCTAAGTATAAAAATGAGCCAAAATTTTTGAATGAAAGAAACTGCTGTTCTAAATGTGTCCACTAGATGTCGCAATAGCAATTCTTTGTATCTTTGTAGAAGATGCTACATATGGAAAAAAAAAAAAATGATACATTTTAAAAAACACATGTTAATGCACCAGTCGAGGAAAATGAGCAAACTACATAAATAACATCCTATAATTTGATTTTTATCTTGATAGATTGAAAATTGCCACCAATGAGTTGACAGATGAACATTATCACATAATTTATTTAGAAAATTTAAATAACGACAAATAAAGATAGAATACTATTAACCGCAACATGCAAGTGTAAAAAAAACATTATGATTTGAACATTTTCAGAATGTGCTTGTTCTATTATTAAACAAAGAAAACAATCTGAAGTTTTCTTTATTTTTAATTTATTGTGTCGTGATTTTACCAGTCCTGCCCACTTGGGAGTAGATTTTTCTCCATGTGGCCCTCAATCTAAAATGAGTTTGACACCCCTGCACTAGGGCATCACTAAAGAGCCACATGCGAGTTGCTGACCCCCGGTCTAGGTTGACGCAGTGCCATGAAGGTACAGAATTGCTCTCTTGCTTAACCCTACCAATAAGGGTAATCAGAACTCATCACTATTTATTTTCTAAAACAATAATGAAAAGTGAACAAATAAATAACAAAACTCTTATCAGTCATTAAAGCACAGACATTGGCTCTTGATTGCTAAACAAACCCAATGTGAATAAGCACCAAACTGGGAACCTTCATTGATACCCACCTCTTGTATTGGAGTACAATTTGCTTACATTATTCAATGAGAACTTATATTCAATTAAAATCTGGCATTGTTATCAACAGGGGAACAAGAGAGATGTACACATTGATTCAATAAAAAAAATAATAATGATAAACATCGAGCTAGCCGTGCAGATATTCTATCCACTGCAAGTGTCATATGATCTGTGCCACTCTGGAGTGAGTGTGTTGTGATGCGGGTTAAGCTGCTAGCGGTGTGCCACCCAGTACCAATGAAAGTGCAGCATAAATACTTCCATGAGAGTCTTAGGTCTAAACCATGTAATCATGTGATAAGCAAAGCCATGCCAAACAACAAAAGAAAAACACGTCCTTATTGAAGGGGACCTATGATCAACACAATGTTTGCTAATTCCGGTGGCTCCTCTGCTGACCTGGCAATTTCAAAATGGCTATATCAACAAAACACACATTGTTCAAGCAGTGTCTCAGCAATGTACTTGAGATGAAGCTTTGCAAAACGACTCAAGCAGAACCTGCACCTCCTACATCTTTTTCGCCTTTCTGCACAACACATGAGTCACCATATATTTGTGTTTCCTATTTGATTCTATTTAATCCTGGTTCTGTGCTCACACATGCTCATAAAAGTCCAGCACATCAACATCTCCTCATGATGGATTATCACACATGTTTATTGGTTCACTTTACCCCAACACATTCTGTGCTCTATCAGTCTGTTCTCATGGCAATTTATTATAGGACATAGTTAAAATTGAAATCATTTCTTCCCAATCTAGTCTTTTTTCAAACTTCAAACACCCACATTTTAAATGTGGTTTCTTCCCGACACAAGTATGTTTTATATATATATATATATATATATATATATATATATATATATATATATATATATATATATATATATATATATATATATATATATATATATATATATATATATATATATATATATATATATATATATACTAGGGCTGTGAATCTTTGGGTGTCCCACGATTCGATTCAAAATCGATTCTTGGGGTCAGGATTCGATTCAAAATTGATTTTTTTTCAATTCAACACGATTCTCGATTCAAAAACGATTTTTTTTTCCCGATTCAAAAGGATTCTCTATTCATTCAGTACATAGGATTTCAGCAGGATCTACCCCAGTCTGCTGACATGCAAGCAGAGTAGTAGATTTTTGTAAAAAGCTTTTATAATTGTAAAGGACAATGTTTTATCAACTGATTGCAATAATGTAACATTTTTTTAACTATTAAATGAACCAAAAATATGAGTTATTTTATCTTTGTGAAAATATTGGACGCAGTGTGTTGTCAAGCTTATGAGATGCGATGCAAGTGTAAGCCACTGTGACACTATTGTTCTTTTCTTTAATTTTTTATAAATGTTTAATGATAATGTCAATGAGGGATTTTTAATCACTGCTATGTTGAAATTGTAACTAATATTGATACTGTTGTTGATAATATTCATTTTTGTTTCACTACTTTTGGTTTGTTCTGTGTCGTGTTTGTGTCTCCTCTCAATTGCTCTGTTTATTGCAGTTCTGAGTGTTGCTGGGTCGGGTTTGGTTTTGGAATTGGATTGCATTGTTATGGTATTGCTGTGTATTGTTTTGTTGGATTCATTAATTTAAAAATAAATAAATAAAATATTTTAATAAATAAATACAAATTTAAAAAGATTTTTTTAAAATGAGAATCGATTCTGAATCGCACAACGTGAGAATCGCGATTCGAATTCGAATCGATTTTTTCCCACACCCCCAATATATATATGTATATATGTATATATAAATATATATATATATATATATATATATATATATATATATATATATATATATATATATATATGCGTATATATATATATATATGCGTATATATATATATATGCATATATATTTATATACGCGTATATATGTGTGTGTATATATACATATATATATATATATATATAATTAATAGCCATGGCTCCTAATTAGTCTGCTGACGTATGCAGTAAGATATTGTGTCATTTATCATTCTATTATTTTTGTCAAAATGATGATGGATTATTAATGTACTTGTTCATTTACTGTTAATATCTGCTTATTTTCTGTTTTAACATGTTCTATCTGCACTTCCCCCGTCTGCTCCAACATTTTTCATCCTCTTCTTTGTGCATATCCGTTGTCAATATTAATTACAAAATGTGGGATAATTTTGATCTGATAGCACTAAATAAGGTAAATGTTTGTTTCGTGTTTACTATTTGGCTCGTTGACCACAGGTGCTTGTTTCATATTTGTTTAATATATATATATATATATATATATATATATATATATATATATATATATATATATATATATATATATATATATATATATATATATATATATATATATATATGTATTCTAACTATTTATATATATATGCTAACTGTTAATCATATTTGCTCATTGTTTCGTATTGTTCCAACAGATGGCGTCATTAAGGCCCCGTTTAGACTGCACAACAAATCAGATTATTTTGCCGTCAAGTGACACAGATCAGATTTTTTTTGCTAGTCTAAATGCCCCATGCTTCAAATTTTTTTACATCAGATTCAGGCCACACGAGGAGGTAGTCCAAGATCTTTTCAAATTCAGTCTAAACGCAATGCGACCTGAATGCGACCCGCTTTGAACGAGCTAAGTCACTCGTTTGCGCCGGGACGGACGCAGTCGCCAGCAGAAGTGGATATTCCATCACAACATCCGGTTTAGGTGAGCAAAGTCTATTTAAGACGACCACATTTTTTGGTTCATCACTTGTCAATAGTGTGCAAATAATAGACTAAATGTAATATATGAATAGGGATTGTTGAAAGACCGGAAATTGGCGCTATGGCACATTTGCTTACATGTTACGTACATTGTGTAAGTTGTTTCCGTAAGTGAGTTGAAAAATTAAGCTAACGTAGATCCACGCTGATGTCCGTGTTTCCTCTACTTAACGGCCATAAAAAATATTAGAACCCTGGCAAGTATATTACACTATATACATCCATTCATACATTATACTACTGTAATTTATTTTCACGTAAAAAAACACTCATTTTTAAGGTGTGGCGACTCTGGCCACATTTGGACAAATGTATACATCCGGATAAAACATTCATTTGAGTTGTTTACCAAGTAAGCACAAATCAAAACTGCTCTCCAGTTGCCAAACCGGGCATATTTAGTACCAGAAATGCTGCCAAAAATGTATTGTTATTATATACACTACCGTTCAAAAGTTTGGGGTCACTTTGAAATGTCCTTATTTTTGAAGGAAAAGCACTGTACTTTTCAATGAAGATAACTTTACACTAGTCTTAACTTTAAAGAAATACACTCTATACATTGCTAATGTGGTAAATGACTATTCTAGCTGCAAATGTCTGGTTTTTGGTGCAATATCTACATAGGTGTATAGAGGCCCATTTCCAGCAACTATCACTCCAGTGTTCTAATGGTACAATGTGTTTGCTCATTGGCTCAGAAGGCTAATTGATGATTAGAAAACTTTGTGCAATCATGTTCACACATCTGAAAACAGTTTAGCTCGTTACAGAAGCTACAAAACAAAGCAGATTGAGTTTCTGGAGCATCACATTTGTGGGGTCAATTAAACGCTCAAAATGGCCAGAAAAAGAGAACTTTCATCTGAAACTCTACAGTCTATTCTTGTTCTTAGAAATGAAGGCTATTCCACAAAATTGTTTGGGTGACCCCAAACTTTTGAACGGTAGTGTATGTTATTTATTTTACGTAGAAATAATATTTTTTGTGGCTTAGTGGTTAGAGTCTCCGCCCTGAGATCGGTAGGTTGTGAGTTCAAACCCCAGCCGAGTCATACCAAAGACTATAAAAATGGGACCCATTACCTCCCTGCTTGTCACTCAGCATCAAGGGTTGGAGATTGGGGGTTAATTCACCAAAAATGATTCCCGGGCGCTGCCACCGCTGCTGCCCACTGCTCCCCTCACCTCCCAGGGGGTGAACAAGGGGATGGGTCAAATGCAGAGGACACATTTCACCACACCTAGTGTGTGTGTGACAATCATTGGTACTTTAACTTTAACTTTTAATACCCATCTTGACTAAAGTGCCACTGACTGTTTACAGTACAATTGTCAGTCACTTCAGTTTCAGTGAGTCTCGCTCAAAAATTAACATCTTTATATGTATACTTTCACAGGAAAATATATCAAGATATATATCGAGTTTAAGTAAAAATATATCGAGATATACTTTTCCGTCCATATCGCCCAGCCCAGCAGTGTACATTTGCTCAAATGACCTCCACATCATGGCACTGATGGATATTTCAATCTTTCCTCCACCTTCGTACCCCCATTTCTTTTCTTAACCTCTCCTCCTCCTCCTTTCTTGGCCTCCAGGGTCTCGGTGCTTCTAATTCGGTCTTATCAGCCAAGTAATTTAGCCGCCGTAGCTTGGGTTTCTGTTGCGCGACGAGCGGCCTCATTGTCCTGCCCTGCTGTCGCTGAGATAAACCCTCAGATTGAACAAAGTCCGCGCTGACCTTTACAAACTCCCGAATCGTTCCTCATACGCACCTCCTACAGAGAATCCCAATCCCTCGGAACTCTTTTCTAAAGAGCATATGGGACAGATTGACAGTGTGTGTGGGGTCAGGCTGGACCGAGTAAGCATGAGATGGACAGGGAAGAGGGATTAAGATGGCTGACTGAGCCTGTCTATATTTCCAATGGCACTTGGCTCTAAGTGGGAGGCCACGGAGGGGAAAAAAATGCAGGGCAAGCTAAGCATTCAAGTGTGTAGCTTTCTGTCTTCGTCGGACTACCAGGGAAGGCTTTTGTGAGAGGAATTAATAAGAATTACTTGAAGTTCGCGAACAAAGAGACAGTTTGTGTCTCCATTCCGTGTATGAAGCCGCTCATTGAGGGCGCCCTGACCAACATGGCCCCCAAGTTTTGCTTCCATCTGATATGCGTCAACGCTTTAAAGAGAGCCAGTCGGAGTTGATACATGGACACACACACAGTTAAGTGACCCACAGAGAACAGGATGGGGGACGGTCCAAGGGAAGTTAGGGGCACAATGCAACAGGAGTACCCTCTCCAGTGTGAGCGACTGTCATCCTTTAGAAGCCACTCGACTCGCTCTCCATGCTCCAAATCCTGTCTGCGCCTTCTGTCAGCCAGGCTGGGGACTTCATCAAAAGGCCTTGTAGTGGAGGATCGTGACGGCGCTGGAGGAGGGTGCAAGGATGCTGGAAGAGAGGCCAGGGTCCCAAGTTTAAATGTGGGCTTCAAAGTTAAGAGTGAGGAATTCCAGACGATCTGCACCACTCTACCCCTTCATCAGGGTGGCCTTGTGTTCATCCCACCCTCCATACATCCCTCCCTTTCTCCCCCCATCATCAACCCACCGCCACCTGCCTGCAAGCCACCACCAGTGTTCCCAGGGAGATGAGCGCTACGGAGAAGAAGGCCCGCAAGGGATTAACTTTTCACATGGCTGGGAGTCCTCGTCTCAAAAGACCTGACAACCCCAGACGGCTTGATTAAAAAAGAAAAGAAGAGAAGAGGAAAAGAGGGAGGGCACGGGAGGAGGAGAAGAAGGGGGGAATTCTTCACATGATGGCCCTGAGAGAGGGATTTTGGATATTGGGTGTCTCTTCCCTCCCCTTCATCCAAAGCCTCCATGTCTTGGTTGAGAATGAACAAATTGTTCCTCTTGTTCTCTCTGGATCATTTGATTCCATTTTCCAATATTCCCCGTTAATATTCCGACTTCCAATGCATTGCATTACAGCATGTTTCGTTACAGTCAAGAAAGACATCGGGAGTGGATCGCCCAACCGTTGCCAGCTTAAAGTTCTAGTGTTCAAGTGGCCCTACTTCCCTTCACTCTATCCTCCGATAAATTGGGCCTCTCAGGTTAGTCGGTGAGAAAGAGAAAGCCGAAATCAAAACAAACGCCCCCCTTTTTGAAGTGAAGATGCGGTTTGCCTTTCTACTAAGGCTCGTAGATCAGCGACTCAACCTGGTAGGACAGTGGGCCACTTAATACCTCCCGTCTTGTCCGTGTAACAGAGTGGCCCGACAGCCGGGTCAGGGAAGGTAGCAGAGTGTCATCTTACGATCACCTCTCGCTCTCTGGCTTCCTCCACATGGCTCGCTTACTCGTTTCTCATCTCCGCTGTTGGAATACACTCACACCTCTCTTCCTGTTCCCTTCAGCTCTCAGATACTTCTTTAACAGGGTTGATACCTTGTGTTTAAAGACACAGTACTTGTTTCTTTGGGGTAGGCTTGGTGCATGTGCCGGGGAAGCCGTTCATTCGTTCTGGTTAGGAACGTGCATCTCCGTCACTGAGTCACTGCGAATGATTAATTAAACGAAACATGTAGTCCCTCCAATTACATTAACCCAGCCTCCTTAAATCAAAAATGTTGCTTGCAAGAGCCTACAGATTAAGAAGAGGACCGAAATTGAGATGTGACAGAAATAAAACCATCAAACATTAATCATGGAGTATAAATGCTGACACATTTCTAACTACCGTACTTTCCGGGCTATGGAGCACACCGCTATTTAAGCCACAACCACCAAATTTGAGAATAAATAAATATTTTTACATATATTAACCGCATCGGACCATAAGTCGCAGATATATACCATTTTGTAAATATTGTTTCAAAACAGTCACAGAGCAATAAAACGGCTAATCAAACAAAACATAAGTCATCATCATGGACCCACTAGCTGCGGAAGCTAGCTTTCCAATCAGCTAAACAATCAATCAATCAATCAATCAAAGTTTATTTATATAACCCTTAATCACAAGTGTCTCAAAGGGCTGCACAAGCCACAACGACATCCTCGGCTCAGATCCCACATCCGGGCAAGAAAAAACTCAATCCAATGGGATAACAATGAGAAACCTTGGAGGGGACAGCAGATGTGGTATCATCCAAAACTAATGTAAAGTATCAAACAACAGAAGAATAAGTGATTATTACATTTTAACAGACGTGTAGATAGAACATGTTAAAAGAGAAAGTAAGCAGATATTAACAAAAAATTAACAAGTAGATTAATACTTAATTTTTTACCGCTTGTCCTTAATAATTTTGACAAAATAATAGAATGGAAAATGACACAATATGTTACTGCATACGTCAGCAGCTCAATTAGGAGCCTTTGTTTGTTTACTTACTAATAAAAGAAAAGTTGTCTTGTATGTTCACTATTTTATTTAAGGACAAAATTGCAATAAGAAACATATGTTTAATGTACCCTAAGATTTTTTGTCAAAATAAAGCCAATAATGCAATTTTTTTGTGGTCCCCTTTTATTTTGGTACCTGTACTACTTCACACTGAAGTCACATCATAACACTATCTGATTGAGTTGTAATACAAAACTCATAATAATATCGTCTATAATTTTGCTGACAGAAAAATAACTTTCATACAGTATGATAAGCAAAGCACACTACTGCAGCTTGGCAGTCTAAGTGTGCTACTTAAACATATAATTGATGTAGTTTTATAGCTCTAATGTTATTTTAGAGTAGACCGGATGCACTGACGGACTCATAGTCAAAAATGTGCAGTTCTATGGGTGTTTTTTTATCTTCACTTTTATAGTTTTCACCATAAATGGCAGGTGAAGCCTATACTCCAAACAAATTCCTCGGACCGAAGTGTAATTTTTATTCAATACAACTAATATTTGTGAGAAATATAGACATTTAAACATATATATATATATATATATATATATATATATATATATATATATATATATATATATATATATATATATATATATATATATATATATATATATATATATATATACTACCGTTCAAAAGTTTGGGGTCACATTGAAATGTCCTTATTTTTGAAGGAAAAGCACTCTACTTTTCAATGAAGATAACTTTAAACTAGTCTTATCTTTAAAGAAATACACTCTATACATTGCTAATGTGGTAAATGACTATTTTAGCTGCAAATGTCTGGTTTTTGGTGCAATATCTACATAGGTGTATAGAGGCCCATTTCCAGAAACTCTCTCTCCAGTGTTCTAATGGTACAATGTGTTTGCTCATTGGCTCAGAAGGCTAATTGATGATTAGAAAACCCTTGTGCAATCATGTTCACACATCTGAAAACAGTTTAGCTCGTTACAGAAGCTACAAAACTGACCTTCCTTTGAGCAGATTGAGTTTCTGGAGCATCACATTTGTGGGGTCAATTAAACGCTCAAAATGGCCAGAAAAAGAGAACTTTCATCTGAAACTCGACAGTCTATTCTTGTTCTTAGAAATGAAGGCTATTCCACAAAATTGTTTGGGTGACCCCAAACTTTTGAACGGTAGTGTATATATATATATATATATAGCTACCCAGTGGTGTTCTGGTTATGTTTTCTATTTGTTGTATGATTTTTTTTACTTTAAAAACCCTTGAAATTATTGCATAATTTAAATTAATTAAAAAAAAAAAATCCCAATATTTTGACAAAACAACATTTCATCGTCACAATGTCATACACAAACATGTCCTAAGTATTTTGTGTTTGCTTCCATTCAAATACATGTATTTCTGACATCCTTAATTCATACTCTATCAATGTCTGGATTGTACTCATGAGAGAGCAAATATGAAACCTTCAAGGCGACCGGCCATGGCGTCTCTACAGCGCAAAGTCAGTCCGGTAACTTATGCTGTCAACACCAGAAGTGCAAAGGATGTGACTCCACATGCATGAAGTGACTAACTCAGTCAATTAGCCCTAATATCACAGCAGATTTTCCATTAATCATGGTGCTTAGCAGCCATATGGCCTCAGACTCCAAGGAGGCGCAGACCTATTTGCTGTGTACTTGACCTTGCTTGTGGTCTCAGGGGGAAAAAAGTACCGGTAGTTCAGTTCCAGTATGCTGAATGTTTTTGGGTTTTTTTGTATATCCTTATCTGCTGGATCAGCCCTGGCAAATTAAGGCCCGGGGGCCACATGCGGCCCGTTAAGCTTTTCAATCTGGCCCGCCGGACATTCCCAAATATTTTTTTTAGATCTTTAAGATGTCAAGGGTAGCTGCCATTATGATGTGCAGTGATGTTTTCTAATGACCGTAAGTTTTGAACTATACAAAGTATTTCAATGGTTGGAATCTGCGCTTATGGATGATATACCAGTTACTATGGTCATCTAATTAGTTACTATGGTCATCTAATTAGTTACTATGGTAATCTACGTCACAGCAGCTCAGACGAGGCACCAAGCAGTGTGGGCGGGAAGCGTTTCCACAGACGCGGAAGGAGATTTTCACAACAAAGTTCTAAAGCTTAGTGATATATCAGATGTATCAGATTGTAGGTGGGTTTGTTTTGTACCCTTCGCGTTCATATTTCACTGTTCGTTGCATTTTTGTTACGTTTCACTTGATTGTAAAATATGTCGATCGAAAGGGGGTGCGACATTCATATTTTGTCAATATTCAGTGTTTTATCGTTCATAGAAAAATGTAAAATTCCATTGTTTTTTAAGGCGGTCTGTCATAACGTTTTTAGCATTCGATCAGACATTATTGTGAGGTTTTGTATTAGTGTTCCTAAAAATAGATATACCGGCCCCCGGGCACATTTTTTTCTCTAAATGTGGTCCCCGAGTCAAAATAATTGCCCAGGCCTGTGCTAGATAGACGCTCAACTCAACCGATATATAATTATGCCTGAAAATAAGCCAATTAGCATCAACCCAGCACATTTTAGAAAAGTGGAGCATTGCTTTACATTCGAGCATTTTCTACTTTGTTTGTCGGATTGGAAAATTGTAACATTACTTAGTAGAAGAAGTTTGGCGGAGTCTGTTTTGAGTGCTCCTTGGGTGATTGTTTCGCCACCAAGTGTTTGAGTCGGTGTTTAGTCTGCAACCTGACAAGAAAAACAAAGCTATTGAATTACAGCAGTTTGATTTTATGTGAATCGATACCTGGTATTATCGACATAAATTGGTCGGTGCCTCTAAAACAGGGGTGTCCAAAGTGCGGCCCGGGGGCCATTTGCGGCCCGCCACACATTCTGTAAATGCTATTGCAAAAATAAAAAATAAACATTAACTAGAAAAAGTTGCAATGTTGACACAAAGCTGCCATGCAGGCTGTTTTTTTCTTTTGTCTATCTTTATTTTTCTTTTTTTGCCATTGCTTAAAAAAAATAAAAAATCAATGTTATAATGAATTATTAAACTATTCAAGGCTCCAATTATTTCAAATATTTCACTTTAAAATGTTTTATGTGGAAAATATTGCATATATTGTGTGGTTGCCATACAAAAACATCGACGTTTTCTTTGACAAAAGAGCATAAAACAAACAAAATAATAGTTCAAATGTAAAATTGACAGATATATCTGAAGTTGATCTCGTAACTTAAGTGTTGAAAGTAAAACAAAACGAATACAAATGTATCACTTTATGAGTGGGGCACCTTTTGTATCCTAAATATATTTATTGTGATTGTATTTATCTTTTTACTGTGATTACTCAAAAATAATAATGAATTAATATCAATGGTGTCTTGCATTATTGATGTTTTTAAGGCTCTAATTACTTCACATGAAACATTGCTTTCTGAAGGTTTTGGGCAGTGAGGGAAATACTGCATATTTCAGTTTTATTATAAAAAACAAAGTTGTCTTGACAGAAAAGGCATACAATCTTTTTGTTTTTTAAAATTGTATATCAACCTGAAGTGTTAAATAAAAAAAATAAAAAAATAATTTGACTTGTTTTTAACATTTTAATGACTTAGACCCTTTATGGTCCCCGGGAGCCCTAAAGGTAAAAAAAAAACAAAATCCATATATTTTGTTATGATTTGAAAATGAAAACTATCAAAATGGCCCCCGCAGGCTTTAATTTTTCCGTATGCGGCCCTCAGTAGAAAAAGTTTGGACACCCCTGCTCTAAAAGTACTTAATTTGGTACCTATATCTAATTTCGGTAACACTTTAGTATGGGGAACATATTCTAAGTAACAAAGACTTAATTTAGAGTTATTTGGACACTAGGGGAACATATAAGGGTTAGGGTTAGGGTTTCTAATAAGCAATAATTCTGAGGTTATTGAGGGAAGACTCTTAGTTTATTGCTTACTGGTTGTATAATAAGGTCATGCAGAATAAGGCATTAATAAGTACTTAATGACTAATTAAGAGCCAATATGTTACTAATTTACATGTTAACAAGCAACTAATTAATGGTGAATATGTTCCCCATAATAAAGTGTTACCCTATTTTCTATACACCAAAATGTCGTTTTACCTATTAAATAAAACATAGTTGCTGCTGTTGATTCAGCATAGTTTCCTAAAAATAAATGAAACTTCATGACGTGAAAATATCTCTTCAGCTTAAGCTCGTTCATTCCAAAGTCGGGGGAGAAACTTGAAAGTTGCTTTTTAGTCAAACGGAAACCATGGGGAAGTCTGACTTCAAAAGGCCAGGGTGTGGAAGATGTGATTAAAATGAAAGAGTAGTTTGACATGGACAGCATGTGTTAATGTGACAACAAGTATGTCAAGTATGTGACCTCTAATGGTGTCCACTCAGCGCTCGGTTCCCTGCTATTCCTGAAGTGACAAAAATGACAGAAGGGATATGATACACGCACTCATTACGTGTGACCGTCGCGCCAAATGACAATCCAATCAATATTTCTTTGTCTGAGCGCTCCTTCCTGGGCTGCACGGCTATCATTAAGTGACTAATTTGAGTCATCACAGGTAGGCCCACGTCACAGCCTCGCTGGTGGCTTTTTAATGGGGGGAGTAAGGGCATACTTTCCACTGTAATGCATGCGGAACTAGCTGGGCCTAATGTGACCCCTATAGTTTGGCATTGCATTAGTGCCAGAAGACTCAGCGGTGAGTCTTTAACCTGCGAGCGACAGGGCCATGATTATCTTCACCACGGTGTTGGACGCAGAACGCACAAAATGGTATTTTTTTATTTTTTTTTAGCTGTTAGAGTACCTGTAGTCAGTTTTTGAAGACAAAACTGAGCCTCTTGGTTGTTGTTGTGCTTTTATGTCAGTTGATTGCCAGTCTGGCATTGTTATATATCAATGGTCCGTTGAATCATAGGCGCCAATCTACATTGCTGCCAGTGGGTGCTCGGTGTGTGTGTATTAGTGTTGTCCCGATACCAATATTTTACGGGGCCACAAAAAATGTCATTATTGGCTTTATTTTAACCAAAAAATCTTAGGGTACATTAAACATATGTTTATTATTGCAATTTAGTCCTTAATCAAAATAGTGAACATACGAGACAACTTGTCTTTGAGTAGTAAGTAAGCAAACAAAGGCTCCTAATTAGTCTGCTGACGTATGCTGTAACATATTGTGTCATTTATCATTCTATTATTTTGTCAACATTATTAAGGACAAGTGGTAGAAAATGAATTATTAATCTACTTGTTCATTTACTGTTAATATCTGCTTATTTTCTGTTTCAACATGTTCTATCTACACTTCTGTTAAAATGTAACAATCATTTATTCTTCTGTTTGATACTTTACATTAGTTATGGATGATACCACACATTTGGGTATCAATCCGATACCAAGTAGTTACAGGATCATACATTGGTCATATTCAAAGTCCTCATAAATAAAAATGTTTAATAAATAAATAAAAATAAATAAATCGATTCATAAAAAATGAGAATCGATTCTGAATCGCACAACGTGAGAATCGCGATTCGAATTCGAATCGATTTTTCCCCACACCCCTAATATATACATATACAGTATATACATATATATGTGTATATATATATATATATGTGTGTGTGTATATATAAATATATATATATATATATATATAAATATATATACTGTGTGTGTGTGTATATATATATATATGTATATATATATATATATATATATATATATATATATATATATATATATATATATATATATATATATATATATATATATATATATATATATATATATATATATATACATATATATGCGTGTATACATATATATGCGTGTATACATATATATATATATATATATATATATATATATATATATATATACACATATATATATGCGTATATATATATATATATATATATATACTGTATTTGTGTATATATATATATATATATATATATATATATATATATATATATATATATATATATATATATATATATATATATATATATATATATATATATATATATATAATTAGGAGCCATGGCTCGTAATTAGTCTGCTGACGTATGCAGTAACATAGTGTCATTTATCATTCTATTATTTTTGTCAAAATGATGATGGATTATTAATCTACTTGTTCATTTACTGTTGATATCTGCTTATTTCCTGTTTTAACATGTTCTATATGCACTTCTGTTAAAATGTAAAAATCACTAATTCTTCTGTTGTTTGGATGCTTCACATAAGTTTTGGATGATACCACAAATTTGGGTATCAATCCGATACCAAGTAGTTACAGGATCATACATTGGTCATATTCAAAGTCCTCATGTGTCCAGGGACATATTTTCTGAGTTTATAAACATAATATGCATTTTAAAAAAACGAAAGAAGATTGTGTGATGTTAAAAAATATCGATGTAATCATAGTAGTATCGACTAAATACGCTATTGTACGTGGTATCATTACAGTGGATGTTAGGTGTAGATCCACCAATGGCGTTTTGTTTATATTGTAGCGTCCAGGAAGAGTTGGTGCTGCAGGGAATTCTGGGAATTTGTTCTGTAGTGTTTATGTTTTGTTGCGGTGAAAATATACTTCCAAAATGTGTTTGTCGTTGTTGTTTAGTGTGGTTTCACTATTTGGCACATGTTTATGACAGTGTTGGCATTGTTCATACTGTCACCCTTATAGTGACATGTATGGCTTTTGAGTAAGTATGACCTTCACTCGCTCGTGTGCATTGTGTTCAAAGTCAAGATGACTGTCTTTAGTCCAATATCGGGCACAATGAAATCATGGTTAAACTTTAAGTATAGACCATATGATTTGTCAATTTTGTATTATGTAAAATGGATCAAACTCGCCACAAAATTAACAACAAGAAGATTGAATTGAATTTTTTTTTTAAAGATTGAATGTTGCCATCAATCCCACGATCGGCGCCTATGCGTTGAATAATGACATTGATGGTTTCCATTCTTCTAACCTTATTTTCACTGCAGTGTCTGTAATAAGTGGGTTCAAAATTGAATAATATACGTACGTTTTGAGCTGCCGTTAAGTACCTGTCCTTCCAAGTGTGTCTGTCTCTGACACCTGTAATGTGTTGTTCCCCATGTAGTTGGCAAGTTGTTTTGTCTCGTACTCGAGTCGTTTCCCACAGACCTTTCCTGTTACGGAAATGTCTTCTAGTCTGTCTTTAAATTACATGGCCAAAAATTGCAGTTTTCCCTCCTTAATGTGGTTTAAGAGGGATGTTTTTGTTGATCATTGGATTTGTGGGCTGCAAAAAAGATACGCTGGTTTCTCCTGACAAACCACAGCTTTGCTGCTAACTTTATTCCTTCGTTGTAGGATTTCAAACTCAGTTTATTTTGTTCTTGACAGAAGTTGGCAGTTTTGACAAATACATGTTTTATTTGTTCTTCTTAATGGCCTACTGAAATGAATTTTTTAAATTTAAACGGGAATAGCAGATCCATTCTATGTGTCATACTTGATCATTTCGCGATATTGCCATATTTTTGCTGAAAGGATTTAGTAGAGAAAATCGACGATAAAGTTCGCAACTTTTGCTCGCTGATAAAATAAGCCTTGCCTGTACCGGAAGTAGCGTGACGTCACAGGAGCTAGTATTCCTCACAATTCCCCATTGTTTACAATGGAGCGAGAGAGATTCGGACCGAGAAAGTGACGATTACCCCATTAATTTGAGCGAGGATGAAAGATTCGTAGATGAGGAACGTTACAGTGAAGGACTTGAGAGGCAGTGATGGACGTATCTTTTTTCGCTCTGACCGTAACTTAGGTACAAGCTGGCTCATTGGATTCCACACTCTCTCCTTTTTCTATTGTAGATCACAGATTTGTATTTTAAACAACCTCAGATACTATATCCTCTTGAAAATGAGAGTCGAGAACGCGAAATGGACATTCACAGTGACTGAACATGTAAATACACGATTAATAATATTCAGCTTTGCGAAGCTAAAAAAATAGAAGCTAACCTAGCAATGTAGCCAACGTGATAGCATAGCAGTCTCAAATACAGATAGAAACTAAATTAAAAAAACCCTGACTGGATGGATAGACAGAAGATCAAAAATACTATTAAACCATGAACATGTAAATACACGATTAATAATATTCAGCTTTTCGAAGCTAAAAAAAAATAGAAGCTAACCTAGCTACGTAGCCAACTTGATAGCATAGCAGTCTCAAATGCAGATAGAAACTAAATTTAAAAAAACCCTGACTGGATGGATAGACAGAAGATCAAAAATACTATTAAACCATGAACATGTAAATACACGATTAATAATATTCAGCTTTTCGAAGCTAAAAAAATAGAAGCGAACCTAGCTACGTAGCCAACTTGATAGCATAGCAGTCTCAAATGCAGATAGAAACTAAATAAAAAAAACCTGACTGGATGGATAGACAGAAGATCAAAAATACTATTAAACCATGAACATGTAAATACACGATTAATAATATTCAGCTTGGCGAAGCTAAAAAAATAGAAGCTAACTTAGATGCGGCGGCGGGCTTACTCACTGTAGTGCGTCTGCTATCCTGCTCAAAACACAACACAACCTCCTGGTGTTGGTGTTGCTGTAGTCCGCCGCTCCACTGATCGCACCTACAACTTTCTTATTTGCAGTCTCCATTGTCCATTAAAAATGCTGTTGCTAACGACGCTAAGGCTAATTTATCAACTTAGCAACCGGACCTCACAGAACTATGATAAAACATTAGCGCTCCACCTACGCCAGCCAGCCCTCATCTTCCCATCAACAGCCGTGCTCACCTGCGTTCCAGCGATCGACGGCGCGACGAAGGACTTCATCCGTGGGTTTGGCGGCAAGCATCGGCTAGGCGTAGTAAGTAGTCCTTGTTGTGTTGCTGTAAGTATTGTACTTAGCCGCTAATACACCGATCGATCCCACCTACAACGTTCTTCTTTGCAGTCTCCATTGTTCATTAAACAAATTGCAAAAGATTCACCAACACAGATGTCCAGAATACTGTGGAATTTTGTCGAAGAAAACAAGAGGTTTTTCTATCGGGTCCGATGGGGTCCAACCACTTCCGTTGCTTTTGTGACGTCACGCGCATTAATCATATCCAAAGGACTTTTTCAACCGGAAGTGTGGCGGGAATTTTAAAATTGCACTTTAGTAATCTAACCCGGCCGTATTGGCATGTGTTGCAATGTTAAGATTTCATCATTGATATATAAACTATCAGACTGCGTGGTTGGTAGTAGTGGGTTTCAGTAGGCCTTTAAGCTGCTGTGCCTTTAGGTCATAAATTGAACTATCGAGTAACACAACAACGGACCACTTTAATATCTCCATGACTCTGCAGGCCAAAATGGCCCAAATCAGATTTTATCGAAATCGGATTTTTTCCCCAGATGACTGTTTACACTGCGAGTAAAATGAGATCTCTATCAGACTCCAGTAAAAATGTGGCTTTGACGTCACTTGCAGTTGCAGTTCGATGAAGTGAAAACAAAGTAAGTTTATGGGATTCCGTAAATGAACAAGAAAGTCACTACAACTACAAAATAAATAAAAGTCGCCCCCATATACAGTATATGGTTGCTACCATCAATTTGTTTTGCACTTTTTTACACACAAAAAAAAATTGTTAAACATTTTCTTTCCCTTAAATTATTTTTTTTATTATGGATCAAAATGAATTAACATTTGAATTAAAAAATATATATAAACAATAGGGGTGTGGGAAAAAATCGATTCAAATTTGAATCGCGATTCTCACGTTGTGCGATTCAGAATCGATTCTAATTTTTTAAAAATCGATTTTTTATTTTATATTTATTTATTTTAATTTTAATTTAATTTATTTTTTTATTTATTTTTATTAATCAATCCAACAAAACAATACACAGCAATACCATAACAATGCAATCCAATTCCAAAACCAAACTCGACCCAGCAACACTCAGAACTGCAATAAACAGAGCAATTGAGAGGAGACACAAACACGACACAGAACAAACCAAAAGTAGTGAAACAAAAATGAATATTATCAACAACAGTATCAATATTAGTTACAATTTCAACATAGCAGTGATTAAAAATCCCTCATTGACATTATTATTAGACAAGTATATATAAAAAAAAGAACAATAGTGTCACAGTGGCTTACACTTGCATCACATCTCATAAGCTTGACAACACACTGTGTTCAATATTTTCACAAAGATAAAATAAGTCATAATTTTGGTTCATTTAATAGTTAAAACAAATTTACATTATTGCAATCAGTTGATAAAACATTGTCCTTTACAATTATAAAAGCTTTTTACAAAAATCTACTACTCTGCTTGCATGTCAGCAGACTGGGGTAGATCCTGCTGAAATCCTATGTATTGAATGAATAGAGAATCCTTTTGAATCTGGAAAAAATCGTTTTTGAATCGAGAATCGTGTTGAATTGAAAAAAAAATTGATTTTGAATCGAATCTTGACCCCAAGAATCGATATTGAATCGAATCGTGGGACACCCAAAGATTGACAGCCCTAATAAACAACATTTTACATGAGACTTGTCCAGGGTGTATCCCGTCTTCCGCCCGAATGCAGCTGAGATAGGCTCCAGCACCCCCCGCGACCCCGAAAAAGGACAAGCTGTACAAAATGGATGCATCGCATTTTTACATGAATGAAAAAGTGTAAAAATATTTTGTAATGCATGGGTGTCCTCAGAATGAATTTTTGCTATGGGCCCTATTTTAGCCAGGTGCAGCTCTGTACACGTTCCATAAAAAAAGGACCTGATTTAACAAGGGGTTTTGAGAGGCAAGAAATGTGGGGGAAAAAGTGATTCAATATATTTAGTAAAGTAAGTTTTAAGTTGCCATATTTTTCGGACCACAGGGCGCACCGGATTATAAGGCGCACTGCCGATGAGCGGGTCTATTCAGGTCTGTTTTCCTACAAATGACGCACCGGATTATAGGGCGCATTAAAGGGGTCATATTATAATTATTAGGTTTTTTTTTACATTTAAAACACTTCCTTGTGGTTTACAGATGATGTAATGGTAGTCCTTTAGTCAAAATGTTGCATAAATTATGTTGTACAGACCATCTCCTCGTCAAGATGTGCCATTTTGAAGGCGGGTTTTATTTACGTGGCTCTACTTCGACAGCATCTTCTCTGTACCTATAATTTTCATCTCTTACATAGCGAGACTACTGACAGATATAATTTAGAACAGTACGCTACTTTGAATTAGAAATGGCAACAGCGGAGGATGAACGCTCCACAACAAGAGGATAGCAAAAAAGAAGGAGCTTATTGACTATGGCACAGACTACAATGGCGGACGCGTGCACATTTTAGGGACTTATGTAGATCCCACAAACACATCAGCAGGTACTATACGGTAAGTAAAGTTAGTTTTGCATAATGTTGCGGAAACAAAACGCGAGATATGTCTCCTTATAGGTGCCTTTTTGGGGTCCTTACTCCCACCATGATAATACCAGTATTTTGACGATCCATCAAGCGGTGTGGCTTCATGGCTTACCAAAGTCGTACTAAGATATTTTGACAGATTTTTGAGTGTCGTGTGCGATGTTCTATAGTCACAATGAAACATCAAAGTTTTGGACTTGTTTGCTCAGGTCATTTATTGAACAGGCGTGAACTTGCAGTCCACACGTATCTCGTATGTGTGACTGCCATCTACCGGTCCCACTTATCATTACCCCATGTACCAGATAAAATTGCTTCAAGCTTCAGTAAGCACAACCAGAATTAATATGTACATGTACAACACTGTCGATTTTTTTGAAAAATGAAAGGATTTCAAGTGCGCCATATAGTCCCAAAAATATAAATGCTTATATATTTTACTAAAAACTGTATTTTTTTACATTTGTTGGACAATTAGGAATTTTCAAAAATCAGATACATCCGCATCAATGCTCACCTTTGCATCAGAGCCTCATCATAAACTCATAGTAATGTGTTTTACTGTTTTGTTATGATAGATAGATAGATAGATAGATAGATAGATAGATAGATAGATAGATAGATAGATAGATAGATAGATAGATAGATAGATAGATAGATAGATAGATAGATAGATAGATAGATAGATAGATAGATAGATAGATAGATAGATAGATGGATGGATGGATAGTTTTTTTTATTGATTCCTTCAGGAGAGTTCCCTCAGGAAAATTAAAATTCAACATACAGTAGTTGTAAACTTATGCCTGTTATAGACTGTTAAAATGTATAATATATATATACATACACTACCGTTCAAAAGTTTGGGGTCACCCAAACAATTTTGTGGAATAGCCTTCATTTCTAAGAACAAGAATAGACTGTCGAGTTTCAGATGAAAGTTCTCTCTTTCTGGCCATTTTGAGCGTTTAATTGACCCCACAAATGTGATGCTCCAGAAACTCCATCTGCTCAAAGGAAGGTCAGTTTTGTAGCTTCTGTAACGAGCTAAACTGTTTTCAGATGTGTGAACATGATTGCACAAGGGTTTTCTAATCATCAATTAGCCTTCTGAGCCAATGAGCAAACACATTGTACCATTAGAACACTGGAGTGATAGTTTGCTGGAAATGGGCCTCTATACACCTATGTAGATATTACACCAAAAACCAGACATTTGCAGCTAGAATAGTCATTTACCACATTAGCAATGTATAGAGTGTATTTCTTTAAAGTTAAGACTAGTTAAAAGTTATCTTCATTGAAAAGTACAGTGCTTTTCCTTCAAAAATAAGGACATTTCAATGTGACCCCAAACTTTTGAACGGTAGTGTATATACATACAAATAAAATAGATTTAAATCTAAAAATGTAAATAGAACAATGTGTTCAGCCATAAAGTTTCCACTGCATGGCGCTAATTGTCTTAAAACGGTAAGACGATTATTTGAATTCCAACCAGAAACATCAAAGGCACACTTATTGACAATCTCTGTGTGTACCTTAGGTCAGGTGTATCTTCTCTGTTTACTGTACTTGCTTTTTCTCCCACACAAGCCCCTTACACTCTCTGTATCCTGTTCCACTGTGATACTGAATGGAGCGGTTGGAAAGGTGATCTCACACACATACACACACACACTGATAGAATAAAAAGGTAGGATGGCACAAAGCTGTGTGTGGTCCCAGGATTTAATTCCTTTTTTTTTCCGCTGTATAATCAATTTGGCAATGACTTGAGACTAATCCTTAACATTCCTCCTTTTCATCTTCTATCTTGTTTGTGAGAGTGTACAACTAAAGGTTGTGGTCTCCCCCATCTCTCCGTTTCCACCCGCTTTCTTCCCCATCCCCTTTGCATTATTCAAATCAGAATCCCCATGTGAGCACCTTGCTCTTGACCCAGCTTTAAAGCTCCTGATTGCTTTAATAGCGGTCCTTGGACCCGCAAGGTAGGCAGGCGTCTTTATAGGAACTCGGAGACAAGAGAGGTGCGTGCTTATGCGCTTGCAGTGAGTACAAGCAAAGGGTGGTTGATTAGATCTGACCTCGAGCAAAAGTAGAAATATGCAGAAGGGAGGTGTGTGCTTGCATAATTGGAGCAGCGAGGTTAAGTTGGATAAATGGTCAGCATACTGAAGCGAAGATCCGTACAAAAATATGCACGCACTCACCCTAAATATACATTTTTCCGGTGATTCGGTCACTTGAGGTTCCAGGGTTGAATTAATCATTACTGATTCTCCACTTGTGTGCAGATTGAATGGTGTGTTGCAAAGGTTGACTGAAAATGAGCTTTAATGGTTTGTCGGGTACCTTTTGGCAAGAAAGTATACAAATGCCAGTTGGCACAGTCACAGGCCACTGCTGGCTTTCTGGGTGTGCCGAGGGTAATGGTTCTGTGGTTTGCCATTTGTGCACAACATCAGATGTGCTTTACAAGTAATAGAAGTTTAGCACTTTGCTTTTTCTGATGAACCAAACCACTGGAATGACGTCTGCATACCAGAGTTGTGCAATGTAGAGGATTTGTTTGTTTCGAGTATGACATCGCAACCGTGGCTTTACATGCACTGACCGGATTCCATTTGTGTTGACATTTTATCCGGTTCATGGTCTGAAGGCCTCTTTAATGTGTTGTTTAGTGAAAGTTTGTGGTCACACATACACCGGTATTACTTTGTAAGAAAAAAGAATTCCCCACTGGGGGTTGAACAAATCAAAGGCAAAGGAACCCGTTTAAAGTTTGGTATACACTCTTGCGTCACGTAGCTTGCATTTTGATTCGTTTATAGCTCTTCCGCAGAGGCTGGTGTGTGACTTGCAATTCTCTTCCAAAACTTTAAGGGGCAGTGTTTTCTGTGTGAACAACTACAACTCTTGTTGGCTATCTTCATGAGAGAGCCTGTTTGTAGTAGTGGTCAAAAACTTGCAATCAATGGCGTTTGACGCAACATATACTTTAAAGTTAATCCTTTTGAAACAACAGTCACTTTAAATGTTCACATTGTTTCGAAACCAGAAAAGAAGACATTTGCGAAGGTGGGCTGTGGCTGTGCAACAGCAGAGGAAGGGCCAATTAGCAACGCTTTTCAGGCGTTTGGGGCATTGGACAAGAGAGAGGTATGAAATTGAAGAAAAATAAAACCGTTAAATATCTATTGCAACGACCAGCTGGAGTCAATGTTTATGTTCATGTGTTCTTGATGTTTAGAGCTCACATGTACGGTATATACCGTACCTGAAATATAATTGACGGACAATGAGGAGGCGTTGTTTGTCAGAGAAAAAGACGTATGTGCACAAGACGGAATGTTTGAACGTGTTTGCACAAGATTGGCAATAAAAGTTAAAAAGTGTCGTACTTTGTTTGACTTCTTCTGGGCGCAACAACAGCACAATATGCTGAATAACAACACATTCAGTAATTATTTTTATAGGGCACCAAAGAGAAAAAGACGTATGTGCACAAGACAGAATGTTTGAACGTGTTTGCACAAGATTGGCAATAAAAGTTAAAAAGTGTCGTACTTTGTTTGACTTCTTCTGGGCGCAACAACAGCACAATATGCTGAATAACAACACATTCAGTAATTATTTTTATAGGGCACCAAAATATTATGTACACTATCAGTTTGCATGCAAATGTTCAATCATTTCATGCAATAATTCGTAGTCAGGGTTTGTGGGCGGGTACGGAGGGGGGTGGGAGCAAGACGGCGTTGACATCTAAAAAGCAGGCTTCGCTGCATATAAAATGAAGCATTTTCACAGCCTGCAGTAAAGCAACGGCGGCTCGTTTTGAAGCCCTGTTACGCGACGGCTGCCTATACCAGAGGCCATGGTCTATGAGCACAGAGCTCCGTGACCACACCTACCATCTCACTGGCCTGCATTTACAAACTTTTCCCAGGCTTCTGCAGCCAGTCACCTCGTTTCACTTCAGTGGAGTCTGTCATAACGTGGACTGTGAGGGTTTTGTTTTCCCGAGATGCAAGAATTGGAGCGGACGTGGCGTGCAGGTAAAGACATGGTTTAATTATTACTATAAACTACAAAAAGGGTACAAACAAAAAGCGCGCTCAAGGCGGAGATAAACTTGGCTAAGAAACAAAAACTACCACAAAGGCAAAACTATGGACAATAAACAAAAACTTACTTGGAATGGAACTATGGTAGCATGGGTAACATGGGTAGCAGAAGTCAAACAGAGTTAATGTTGCCTGACAGACTACCTGGCAACTGAAAGCTTAAATAATACCGACATGATTAGTGACAGGTGCGCGAGTGCAAAACGTGAGACAGGTACGTGACATGAGGACAGGTGAAAACTAATGGGTTGTCATGGAAACAAAACAAACAAGAGTGCATAAAGAGTCCAAAAACCAAACTGAACATAACCAAAACAAAACATGATCACACAGACATGACAGAGTCAAACTCGGCGGGACTGCTGTTACCAGACACTACTCAGCTTGTCGCACAAGCAGTACTAACAGCTAGCCATCGTGCTAAATAGAGTCTCGAGACACTTTTCCGTCAAGTGCCAACATTTTTTGCCGGTGTTCTGGCAAGACGTGTTTCCCATAGGAATTCACGCACCCCCGAGTACAATCATTAGGATAAATAACACTTTATTTTTGCAATTTAATCTACATTTTTCACACTACAAACAATCAACTATATGATGAGGTCGAGCAAGAGTGTGCAATCGATGACATGGGGGCCACTCACGGAAGTTGGCTGTTTTTTTTATGGCCCTGAAGAAATACATAAAAAATGTATAAATAGAGTTAAAGGTATCATGTAATGAGAAACATATAAAATGTTAATACTAATAATGAACAAAAACACAAAAATGTGTCTTTAAATACATGGATATTGTTTATTCAGCCTAGTTATCAGACTATCCCGTCACAAATTACACAATGATGTCAATTCTTTACCTAACATAGTGAATCACCGTGATTAATCATCATGATTTAAATATTAATACAAATAAATGTGCTTATTATTTTGGTGATAATCGTGCAGCCTTCATTTATTGCTTCTACTAGATATAGTACAGATGTTTTTTAAAGTGCCAGATGAGACTCTTTTAGCCCCTTTAGATAAACCTACTGTTCCCCAAAGTAAGGATCCTGCAGGATGCAAACCCCAAAGATCGAGTCCAAATTTAGGCGCAGCATTCAGACCTATTCAAATAAGTTTTGAGCCTCCTATTCTTCACCAGCAAATTGGCAGGAAATCTGGCTATTGTGCTTTGAGTTTTTGAGGAGGCCGTCGGTGGGAAGGGGGCTGCCCACTGCGCGTAGGCCTACCTATAGATGAGAGTCGAGACAAAGGGTCCGCGGACATCCAGGAGAGGCTTTAAAATCCCTCTTGGCTGGAGACGGGGGTTGTCGGGAGCAGGTCCATCAGAGGGAAAAAGGTCAAAAGTGGCGAAGCTGCAACATGCAAGGAATCAACAAGGCACTGATTGAAAGGGGATTGACTTAATGGTATAGTTTTCACCGGCTCCAAATTATTTATAATTTTTTAAACCAAAAAATATTACATCCGTGACGGCTGGCCTGTGCCACCGATGTTGGATCAAGAAGACAGATTCAACAAATAAATGTTACATTTGTCAGTTTACGCACATTTTGTAGTGTACCAAATGGAGAGGGTTAGCGCCCTCTAGGCAATCACATAAGCGTTGTAAACAATCACTTTAAGTCAGGTCTGGATATTCTGGCTAATTATTTGAAAAAAGCACAATAATGTGAGTTTGACGGGAGCCTAATATCAGTGTGTATGAAAACGGCAAAATGCAAGTCCATTTTGAGCGATGTATTTTTCCCACCCAGGTGGACAGTGCACATATGCATACCACAGTGCAATAATGCTAACGATATATTGACTAATTTAATTAATTTGTGATGACACCTCTTATTCCCCACCTCAGTCACCACTAGGTGTGTGGGGAAAAAATCGATTCGAATTTGAATCGCGATTCTCACGTTGCGCGATTCACAATCGATTCTCTTTTTTTTTTTAAATCGATTTTTTAAATTTTTTTAAATTTTGTATTTTTTTTTTTTTTTTTTTTAATTAATCAATCCAACAAAAAATACCATAACAATGCAATCCAATTCCAAAACCAAACCAGACCCAGCAACACTCTGCAATAAACAGCAATTGAGAGGAGACACGAACACAACAAACAAAAATGAATATTATCAACAACAGTATCAATATTAGTTACAATTTCAACATAGCAGTGATTAGCAATCCCTCATTGACATTATCATTAGACATTTATATATATATATATATATATATATATATATATATATATATATATATATATATATATATATATATATATATAAAAAAAAGAACAATAGTGTCACAGTGGCTTACACTTGCATCGCATCTCGACAACACACTGTGTCCAATATTTTCACAAAAATAAAATAAGTCATATTTTTGGTTCATTTAATAGTTAAAACAAATTGACATTATTGCAATCAGTTGATAAAACATTGTCCTTTACAATTATAAAAGCTTTTTACAAAAATCTACTACTCTGCTTGCATGTCAGCAGACTGGGGTAGATCCTGCTGAAATCCTATGTATTGAATGAATAGAGAATCGTTTTGAATCGGGAAAAAAATCGTTTTTGAATCGAGAATCGTGTTGAATTGAAAAAAAAAAAATCGATTTTGAATCGAATCGTGACCTCAAGAATCGATATTTAAACGAATCATGGGACACCCAAAGATTCACAGCCCTAGTCACCACTGTATCATTTCACGGGCATTATCACCTTAAATAAGGATGGGCACCTTTCACATTTTAATCGATACAGGATAAATTCCCAGTGCCTGGGAATCGATACCAGTACTCAACCCAATTTCCAGTACTTCTGTTTGTGTTCATCTGTTAATAAATGTTGGTTTGTTTAATTTTTTTAATTTAACATTTGAATAGGTTCCAGCCCCTTCCGTGACCCTGACAAGGATAGGCGGTAGAAAATGGATGGTAGGATTTTATGGAACAGTTGTTATCTTGTATCTTGTTATCTTACAGTTTTGAGTCTCATTTGCAAGTATAATGACTTTGTATCCAGCTGCAGATCCAAGACGTTAGATAGTTGTAGAGTATAGGTTATTTTGTGTTGCCTAATTAGGGAAGTAGTCTTTGCCATTAAGCCAAATCTATTTGGCCGAAAGTCTTTTGTTGTGCCCTTAAGTCTTTTTACTGTAAGTATTGTACATATTACACACCAGCTGTTTAATTGTAAGGTGCATCTCAGTTGTAGGTTTCATTACCAAATTTGGGTGTGGTAAATCACCATGGATGAATTGTTAATGCTCATCAGTAGCATGTATACAGTAAATCCAATGTAAATTAGCATCAAGCTAGCGCATTTTGAGTAGTGGAGTCTTACTTTACGGCCTAATGTTTTCTACCAGTCATTCTTGCTTTGTTGGCATGGAAAATTGCAAAATAACCGAGACGCGGTCCGACTGAGTGCTGCTTGTTATCCCTCTAAATGTTTGAGCCAGCGGAATCTGCAACCGGATGTGACATCACATGCAACAACGGTATCAAAATATGGCATTGTTCGATTTTACGTGAATCGATACCCGGTAATTTGGTACCAAATTCGATACCCATTTACCAGTGGTGTGCCGTCAGCGCCAGCAAGGTCTTCTCTGCTGGCCTAACATAACCAGAAATCATGATCATAATTAAAGATACAATTATTTATTTACTTTCCCTAAATATCTAATATTCATATTCTCTTCATGTCATATTATGCTCCTTCCAGTGCTGTTGTTTTTAGTTTGTATCCAATCAGAATTCAGCTAGCTTATGTTGCCATGCTGTACAAAATCTGCCCGAGACCTTCAGAATCAACAATGCGGGCGTCCGTGCACTGTAAGTGAACGGGGACATACAGTTGATAGACAGTTGCGATAGCCAATCAGTTCACGAGTTGTTGTCAGTAAGGCCTTCTAGTTGGCCTCACGTTGAACGTGACATTTACGCATCCTGTGATTGGATACTCATCGGGATCGTTAGCGGAGGAATTTGAGAACACAGAGTTGAGAGACAGTTGTGATAGCCAATCAGATCACAAGTTGACAGTAGCTGTTCTGTTACAACTAAAAGTTGTAAACTGTTGTTGTTAAAGTGTGTTATGCTTGTCATTTAATTAGCATTGTTACACGTGTATTTGTCACCATCATGTGGTCAGGGCAGTTAATATATCTTTGCGAATTGTGTACTTTGAATCTAACTTTATTGACCGGAAGTTGCATAAGCCAAGCACATAAATTTACAGTACCGTATTTTTCGAAGTATAAGTCGCTCCGGAGTATAAGTCGCACCGGCCGAAAATGCATAATAAAGAAAGAAAAAAACATATATAAGTCGCACTGGAGTATAAGTTGCATTTTTGGGGGAAATTTATTTGATAAAACCCACCACCAAGAATAGACATTTGAAAGGCAATTTAAAATAAAGAATAGTGAACAGGCTGAATAACTGTACGTTATATGAGGCATAAATAACCAACTGAGAACGTGCCTGGTATGTTAACGTAACATATTATGGTAAGAGTCATTCAAATAACTATAACATATAAAACATGCTATACGTTTACCAAACAATCTGTCACTCCATTTACCAACAATATGTCACTCCATCGGACTTAGCGATTGCTAAGTCCGATGAAATCTTATACGTCTAGTCTCTTATGTGAATGAGCTAAATAATATTATTTGATATTTTACGGTAATGTGTTAATAATTTCACACATAAGTCGCTCCTGAGTATAAGTCGCACCCCCGGCCAAACTATGAAAAAAAACTGTGACTTATAGTCCGAAAAATACGGTATATGTTTTAAAAGCCTACTGAAACCCACTACTACCGACCACGCAGTCTGATAGGTTATATATCAATGATGAAATCCTAACATTGCAACACATGCCAATACGGCCGGGTTAGATTAGTAAAGTGCAATTTTTAATTTCCCGCAAAATATTCTGCTGAAAACGTCTCGGTATGATGACGTTTGCACGTGACGTCACGGATTGTAGCGGACATATTGGGACACCATTGTGGCCAGCTATTAAGTCTTCTGTTTTCATCGCAAAATTCCACAGTATTCTGGACATCTGTGTTGGTGAATCTTTTGCAATTTGTTTAATGAACAATGAAGACAGCAAAGAAGAAAGCTGTAGGTGGGAAGCGGTGTATTAGCGGCCGGCTGCAGCAACACAACCAGGAGGACTTTGAGTTGGACAGCAGACGCGCTACCGTGAGTACAGCTTTGGCTTCCAAATATTTGATCGCTTGCCCGTACGTGCGTGCCGCTATGTGCATGTCACGTACGTAACTTTAGGGAAATATATGTGCTGTATGAACTTTACGGAGGTGAACGGTACTTTGGGCTGTGGGATTGAGTGTGTTGTGCGGGTGTTTGAGTTGTATTGGTGGGTTATATGGACGGGAGGGGGGAGGTGTTTGTTATGCGCGATTAATTTGTGGCATATTAAATATAAGCCTGGTTGTGTTGTGGCTAATAGAGTATATATATGTCTTGTGTTTATTTACTGTTTTAGTCATTCCCAGCTGAATATCAGGTCCCACTCGCCTCTCACAGCATCTTCCCTATCTGAATCGCTTCCACTGCCCTCTAATCCTTCACTCTCACTTTCCTCATCCACAAATCTTTCATCCTCGCTCAAATTAATGGGGTAATCGTCGCTTTCTCGGTCCGAATCGCTCTCGCTGCTGGTGGCCATGATTGTAAACAATGTGCAGATGTGAGGAGCTCCACAACCTGTGACGTCACGCTACTTCCGGTACAGGAAAGGCTTTTTTATCAGCGACCAAAAGTTGCGAACTTTATCGTCGATGTTCTCTACTAAATCCTTTCAGCAGAAATATGGCAATATCGCGAAATCATCAAGTATGACACATAGAATGGACCTGCTATCCCCGTTTAAATAAGAATATGTCATATCAGTAGGCCTTTAATTGCTGATACGTTTTAATTGACGTGCCAGAAAATAACCCGTTTTGTATACTATTGATGTGATTCAATGCGCAGTAGGGTGTAAATGTGTTCCTGCATAGTATTTCTCCAGCAATGATCATGTGGTGATATCAATTACGGTATTTTGAGAGGTAATCATTGAAGTCGGAGATCACTGAAGGCCTAGGTGGGAAAACGCACGGCCCACCACTCCCCATGATGCAAACTTTTGTTTGAAATTTACATAATTAAATGATCTCTTATCTTCAAGAAACATGTTCTGATTATGGTCGTCCTTACACCTCGGCGGAGGCGTGGACCCTACTTTTATGTATAAAAAAACTTTCCAAAATGGCTTTCTGGTGCTTCTACTTGCCTTGACCGCAGATTAAAAACAGTCCATTCTGTCCTTTTGCTCTTCGCTATCAAACCGCCCACGGCGTTGACGTCTCATCCACTCATCTCCTATTCCCAGCAAGTATTCACAGCGAACCGACGCGTGTCACACGGGACATGGCGACAAAACTATTTTAAACACTTTTAAGTGCACCGCCGAGTTCCGCTGCTTGAGACGGTCACGGGAGCAGCTGAGCTTTTTAAAAAAAAAAAAGCGCGCGTGGAAAACAAAAGTGCCAACAAAGCATCTCCTTATGGCGACGACCACGATGACGGCGGCCTTTTGAAGGGCGCTTTGATGGATGAGGATTGATGCGGCTCGTGTTGAATTGTGCAGACGATCCTCCGGGCCAAATCATTAGAGCAAACACTTTGGATGTCCCGTGCAACACCACAGCAAGCATCTTCCTCGTCATTAGCCTGAAGCTCTTCCGGAAAGAGTCCACCCCCCCCCCCCCAACCACCCCCCTACCACTTGTCTAGCACAGCCAACCAGTGCCACCCCTCTCTCTTATTTTCTCCTCTCTCTGTCTCATTAATCAATGTCAAGCTGTCCAACAACAAGGCCGGCATTCTTTCCTCGCGTATGTCATTGTGCCTCGACCACCCCCCCTTCCCCTCTCGCTCCCCCCCCCTTCGCCAACCCAGCGGCCGTCGCCGTCTTTTTCTCATGGCCGCGGAGCAAAATGCGAGCCCACGCCGGCCGACATGAAAGCTCATTTGGAGGCAAGGAGTTGCGCATAAGGAGGCGTTTCTCTCCTCGCTTCATCCCTTTTCCTGTCCGTCTTCCAGCCCGGGGAAGAAAGGGGATGTCTTTTGCCGTTTCCATAATTCATGGGAGTGAGAAGAAAACGGGCCTTTTTGGTATTAAAAAAAAAAAAGTTTGGATGGCGGGGGTTGAGGCGTATGTATGCCAGTCTTTGTGCCCCCGGAGCCATCTTCCCACGTCCCGCACACTCAGGCATTGTCTCATGTTCGTCATTAACCTCTGACTGTCTTCCTGCCATCAGGACAAACATCAATTCCTCATGTCCGATAGAGTTGTACGGTATACCGGTATTAGTATAGCACCGCAATACTAATCAATCATATTCGGTACTATACCACCTTTGAAAAGTGCCGGACCGCTGTAATTTTACCAAGTACAGTAGTAGTAAACATGCTTTACTACACACCGTAGCTCACCGGCGTCAAAATGTAAACAAACGCCATTGATGGATCTACACTTGTATTACATCCACTGTAATGATACCAAGTACAGGAGCGTACAGTCAATATTACTATGATTACGTCGATATTTTTTGTCTTCTTTAGTTTTTTTTTAAACGTATATTATGTTTATAAACTCAGGAAATATGTCCGTGGACACATGAGGACTTTGAATATGACCAATGTATGATCCTGTAACGACTTGGTATCGGATTGTGGTATCATCCAAAACTAATGTAAAGCATCAAACAATAGAAGAATAAGTGATTATTACATTTTAACAGAAGTGTAGAAAATATTATTTTTCCTAACTTTTCCAGGGTCTGGAAATAGCATTTTTATTCCATGTTTGTCAAGACGAGGGTTGTACGGTATACCGTTATTAGTATAGTACCGCGATACTAATGAATCATATACGGTACTATACCGCCTCTGAAAAGTACCGGTAGTTACTTCTAAATCACTAATCCACGCCTCCATGGCGACTACAAAAAAAGTTTCTTACGAGTATCATCCCTGCAGGACGAGGAATAGCTAAACATGCTTCACTACACACCGTAGCGCACCGGCGTCAACATGTAAACAAACGCCATTGGTGGATCTACACCTGGCATCCACTGTAATGATACCAAGTACAGGAGCGTATCGAGTCGATACTACTATGATTACGTCAATATTTTTTGGCATCACAACATCTTCTTTCGTTTTTTTTAAATGTATATTATGTTTATAAACTCAGAAAATGTGTTCCTGGACACATGAGGACTTTGAATATGACCAATGTATGATCCTGTAACGACTTGGTATCGGATTGATACCCAAATGTGTGGTATGATCCAAAACTAATCCAAAAACTAAGAATACGTGATTATTACATTTTAACAGACATGTAGATAGAACATGTTAAAAGAGAAAGTAAGCAGATATTAACAGTAAATGAACAAGTAGATTAATAATCAATTTTTACAGTTTGTCCCTCATAATGTTGACAAAATAATAGAATGATAAATGACACAATATGTTACTGCATATGTCAGCAGACTAATTAGGAGCCTTTGTTTGTTTACTTACTACTAAAAGACAAGTTGTGTTGTATGTTCACTATTTTATTTAAGGACTTAACTGCAATAATAAACATATGTTTAATGTACCCTAAGATTTTTTGTTAAAATAAAGCCAATAATGCATTTTTTTGTGGTCCCTTTATTTAGAAAAGTACCGAAAAGTACCGAAATAATTGTAGTACAGGTACCAAAATATTGGTATCGTTACAACTTTAGTATCTAGTCGATACTACTGTGATTACGTTGATATTTTTTGGCATCACAACATCTTCTTTTGTTTTTTATTTATTTTATATTATGTTTATAAACTCAGGAAATATGTCCCTGGACACATGAGGACTTTGAATATGACCAATGTATGATCCTGTAACGACTTGGTATCGGATTGATACCCAAATTTGTGGTGTCATCCAAAACTAATGTAAAGTATCAAACAATAGAAGAATAAGTGATTATTACATTTTAACAGAAGTGTAGATAGAACATGTTAAGAGAGAAAGTAAGCAGATATTAACAGTAAATGAACAAGTAGATTAATAATTCATTTTCTACCACTTGTCCTTAATAATATTGACAAAATAATAGAATGATAAATGACACAATATGTTACTGCATACGTCAGCAGACTAAATTAGGAGCCTTTGTTTGTTTACTTACTAATAAGAGACAAGTTGTCTTGTATGTTCACTATTTTATTTAAGGACTTATTTGCAATAATAAACATATGTTTAATGTACCCTAAGATTTTTTGTTAAAATAAAGGTAATGCATTTTTTTTGTGGTCCCCTTTATTTAGAAAAGTACCGAAATAATGTTAGTACCGGTACTAAAATATTGGTATCGTTACAACACTAGTATCTAGTCGATACTATTGTGATTACGTTGATATTTTTTGGCATCACATCTTCTTTTGTTTTTTATTTATTTTATATTATGTTTATAAACTCAGGAAATATGTCCCTGGACACATGAGGACTTTGAATATGACCAATGTATGATTCAGTAACGACTTGGTATCGGATTAATACCCACATTTGTGGTATCATCGAAAACAAATGTAAAGTATCAAACAATAGAAGAATAAGTGATTATTACATTTTAACAGAAGTGTAGATAGAACATGTTAAGAGAGAAAGTAAGCAGATATTAACAGTAAATGAACAAGTAGATTAATAATTCATTTTCTACCACTTGTCCTTGATAATATTGACAAAATAATAGAATGATAAATGACACAATATTTTACTGCATACGTCAGCAGACTAATTAGGAGCCTTTGTTTACTTACTAATAAGAGACAAGTTGTCTTGTATGTTCACTATTTTATTTAAGGACTTATTTGCAATAATAAACATATGTTTAATGTACCCTAAGATTTTTTGTTAAAATAAAGGTAATGCATTTCTTTTGTGGTCCCCTTTATTTAGAAAAGTACCGAAATAATGTTAGTACCGGTACCAAAATATTGGTATCGTTACAACTTTAGTATCTAGTCGATACTATTGTGATTACGTTGATATTTTTTGGCATCACATCTTCTTTTGTTTTTTATTTATTTTATATTATGTTTATAAACTCAGGAAATATGTCCTTGGACACATGAGGACTTTGAATATGACCAATGTATGATCCAGTAACGACTTGGTATCGGCTTGATACTCAAATTTGTGGTATCATCCAAAACTAATGTAAAGTATCAAACAATAGAAGAATAAGTGATTATTACATTTTAACAGAAGTGTAGATAGAACATGTTAAGAGAGAAAGTAAGCAGATATTAACAGTAAATGAACAAGTAGATTAATAATTCATTTTCTACCACTTGTCCTTAATAATGTTGACAAAATAATAGAATGATAAATGACACAATATGTTACTGCATACGTCAGCAGACTAAATTAGGAGCCTTTGTTTGTTTACTTACTAATAAGAGACAAGTTGTCTTGTATGTTCACTATTTTATTTAAGGACTTATTTGCAATAATAAACATATGTTTAATGTACCCTAAGATTTTTTGTTAAAATAAAAGGTAATGCATTTTTTTTGTGGTCCCCTTTATTTAGAAAAGTACCGAAATAATGTTAGTACCGGTACCAAAATATTGGTATCGTTACAACACTAGTATCTAGTCGATACTATTGTGATTACGTTGATATTTTTTGGCATCACATCTTCTTTTGTTTTTTATTTATTTTATATCATGTTTATAAACTCAGGAAATATGTCCCTGGACACATGAGGACTTTGAATATGACCAATGTATGATCCAGTAACGACTTGGTATCGGATTGATACCCAAATTTGTGGTGTCATCCAAAACTAATGTAAAGTATCAAACAATAGAAGAATAAGTGAATATTACATTTTAACATAAGTGTAGATAGAACATGTTAAGATAGAAAGTAAGCGGATATCAACAGTAAATGAACAAGTAGATTAATAATTCATTTTCTACCACTTGTCCTTAATAATGTTGACAAAATAATAGAATGATAAATGACACAATATGTTACTGCATACATCAGCAGACTAATTAGGAGCCTTTGTTTGTTTACTTACTACTAAAAGACAAGTTGTCTAGTATGTTCACTATTTTATTTAAGGACTTAACTGCAATAATAAACATATGTTTAGTGTACCGTAAGATTTTTTGTTAAAATAAAGCTAATAATGCATTTTTTTTTGGTCCCCTTTATTTAGAAAGGTACCGAAATAATTGTAGTACCGGTACCAAAATATTGGTATCGTTACAACTTTAGTATCTAGTCGATACTACTGTGATTACGTTGATATTTTTTGGCATCACATCTTCTTTTGTTTTTTATTTATTTTATATTATGTTTATAAACTCAGGAAATATGTCCCTGGACACATGAGGACTTTGAATATGACCAATGTATGATCCAGTAACGACTTGGTATCGGATTGATACCCAAATTTGTGGTGTCATCCAATACTAATGTAAAGTATCAAACAATAGAAGAATAAGTGATTATTACATTTTAACATAAGTGTAGATAGAACATGTTAAGAGAGAAAGTAAGCGGATATCAACAGTAAATGAACAAGTAGATTAATAATTCATTTTCTACCACTTATCCTTAATAATTTTGACAAAATAATAGAAGAGACAATGACACAATATGTTACTGCAAATGTCAGCAGGTAAATTAAGAGCCTTTATTTGCTTACTTACTAATAAACGACACTTTGTCTTGTACAGTATGTTCACTATTTTATTTAAGGACAAACTTGCAATAAGAAACATATGTTTAATGTACCCTAAGATTTTTTGTTAAAATAAAGCCAATAATGCAATATTTTGTGTCCCATTTATTACGAAAAGTACAGAAAAGTATCGAAATAATGTTGGTACCGGTACCAACACTAATGTCCGACTACCAAAGCAGGGAAATATACGTTTTGTTTTGCTGATGTGGACACTACAGAGGCAGAAATCATTAACCTGAAAGTTTTAGATGTTGCCATTTGGGATGAAATTAAAATGGATTATTGTGAGGCGATGTTGACATTCGCCATCAGGACAATTCCTCACACACGAGACAGGTAAACCAGCACATCCAGCGTTTTGTTTTTTTTTTTTTATATCCGAGTCCCGCTGGCGCTCGTCGGTTTCTCATTACCCGGTGCATGTCTGTTTGCTTGTCGCATGCTGTTTCACTCTCCGGGTTTCCATACCGCTTGGCAAACTCGGAAAGAAAAACCGCATGTCGTCTCATTGCTAATGTCCCCTTTAAGCACTTAATTGTCCACGTTTACATTGAATAACGAGAGCCCTTCTCGCATGAGCTCTGTTTGTTTACAAAGAAGTAGATTGACTCCACGTTAGATGTCAATGTCCTCCTTCCTGGAGCATCTGCACGCATTTGTCGGGACTAATGAACGGAACAAAAGTTTCTCCGGAGGCCTTTCGGGTATGGAAGTCGGCGAAGGAGCGAGGTCGTAGCAGGCTGAAGTGGACTTCAGTGAGCGGTCAGCGGCCATGATGATGACAGCGAGAGTGGTGGAGACCTAACCCCCGCAATCTCCATTCTGCTTTCATTTGCCTTTTTTGCCTCCAGCTACTCCTCAGCCCTTCTCTCTAGATGATAGATGACCCTTCCTTTCACTCATGTCAAAAGCTCTTGCACCCACAAGACCTCCAAGAGTCACCCGCTGGTTGCCCGCACATGCATGTGCACGCTGCGTTCACACACTTTTATGGCCATCTTGTCAATCTTTTCATTATTCAGTCTTTTTCATCCGTGCCTGTGTTGAGCACGGACTGCAGACATGCAGAGCCTGTCATAGCGGCACACATTAGGCTACACCAGGGGTCGGCAACCCAAAATGTTGAAAGAGCCACATTGGACCAAAAATACAAAAACAAATCTGTCTGGAGCCGCAAAAAATTAAAAGCCATATTACATGTGTCATGAGATATACATTTAATTAAGAGGACTTAAAGGAAACTAAAAGAGCTCAAATATAGCTACAGATGAGGCATAATGATGCAATATGTACATATCGCTAGCCTAAATAGCATGTTAGCATCGATTAGCTTGCAGTCATGCAGTGACCAAATATGTCTGATTAGCACTCCACACAAGTCAATAACATCAACAAAACTCACCTTTGTGCACTCACGCACAACGTTGAAAGTGTGGTGGACAAAATGAGACAGAAAAAGTGGCATAAAACACGTCCTAGAAAGTCGGAGAAAGTTATACATGCAAACAAACTATACGGTGAGTTCAAGGACCGCCAAAATAAGTAGGACAAAACGGCGCTCGCCAAATACTCGAATCAGTGAAGCATGTTTAATATAAACAGTGTGATTTATAACAATTAGGGAGGTTTGTGTCATGTTTGTCCTCATACAGAAACCATACTAAAACAAAAAAATAGATTTTTTTTCCCCTCATCTTTTTCCATTCTTCATACATTTTTGAAAAATCTCCAGAGAGCCACTAGGGCGGCGCTAAAGAGCCGCATGCGGCTCTAGAGCCGCGGGTTGCCGACCCCCGGGCTACACAATTAATTCACATTGAATCAACAATGAGGTTTTGATTAGTGCGATAACGTAACCTCAAGAGTTGGAGGGATTTTTTTTTTATTTGTAAAGTGAAGTGAATTATATTTACAGTCGCAATCAAAAGTTTTTCGCCACACTAGGTGTGGCAAAATTATTCTCTGCATTTGACCCATCACATTTGTTCACCCCCCTGGGAGGTGAGGGGAGCAGTGGGCAGCAGCGGTGGCCGCGGCCGCGAATCATTTTTGGTGATTTAACCCCCAATTCCAACCCTTGATGCTGAGTGCCAAGCAGGGAGGTAATGGGTCCCATTTTTATAGTCTTTGGTATGACTCGGCCGGGGTTTGAACTCACAACCTACCGATCTCAGGGCGGACACTCTAACCACTAGTACAGGGGTGTCCAAACTTTTTCCACTGAGGGCCACACACGGAAAAATTTAAGCATTGATATTTTTCATTTTCAAACCATAACAAAATATATCGTTTTTGGTTTTTTTAACCTTTTGGGCTCCCGGGGACCAATCAAGGGTCAAGGGTCTCAGTCATTAAAATGTTAAAAATAAGTCAAATTATTATTATTTTTTACAGTGTATCTCAGGTTAATATCAAGTTAAAAAAAAAAACAGGTTTTATGCCTTTTCTGTCAAAGACAACTTTGTTTTTTATAGTGAAACTGAAATATGCAGTATTTAGTAATTAGAGCCCTAAAAGATCAATAATGCAGGACACCATTTATTTGAATTATTTAATATTTTTGAGTAATCACAGTGAAAAGTGAAATAAAATCCCACTAAATATATTTGGGATCCAAAAGGTCTCCCACTCATAAAGTGATACATTTTTATTAGTTTTTTTTTTAACTTTTCACTCTTAAATTACGAGATCAACTTCAGATGTATCTGTCGATTTTATGTTTGAACTATTATTTTGTTTGTTTTATGCTCTTTTGTCAAGTAAAACTTTGATGTTTTTATATGGCAACTACACAATATATGCAATATTTTTTCCACATAAAACATTTTAAAGTGACATTTTTTAAGTAATAATTCATTGTAACATAGATTTTTTTGTATTTTTCTTTTTTTTTTTCTCGAGCAATGGCAAAAAAAATAAAAATAAACAAAGACAAAAGAAAAAAAACAGCCTGCGTGGCAGCTTTGTGTCAACATTGCAACTTTTTCTCGTTAGATTTCACCTCATTCCACTTTTTTAAAATGTTTTTATTTTTATTTTTGCAATACTATCAATTTTGCAATTTTTGCAGAATGTATGGGGGGCCGGTAAACGATTAGCTGTGGTCCGCAAATGGCCCCCGGGCCGCACTTTGGACACCTCTGCACTAGTACATACACTTGTAAATAACATAATGTCATGGCTGTCTTGAGTTTCCAATACATTCTACAATCAGGCTAGAATTAAGGTTATAGAATGGCCTTACAGAAGTCCTGACTTAAACGGGTGGACAATGCTGAAGAAACAAGTCCATGTCAGAAAACCAACACATTTAGCTGAACTGCACCAATTTTGTCAAGAGGAGTGGTCAAAAATTCAACCAGAAGCTTGTGGACGGCTACCAAAAGTGCCTTATTGCAGTGAAACTTGCCAAGGGACATGTAACCAAATATTAACATTGCTGTATGTATACTTTTGACCCAGCAGATTTGGTGACATTTTCAGTAGACCCATAATAAATTCATAAAAGAACCAAACTTCATGAATATTTTTTTGTGACCAACAAGTATGTGCTCCAATCACTCTATCACAAAAAAATAAGAGTTGTAGAAATTATTGTAAACTCAAGACAGCCATGACATTATGTTCTTTACAAGTGGATGTAAACTTTTGATCGAGACTGTATATAGCGCTTTTCTCTAGTGACTCAAAGCGCTTTACATAGTGAAACCCGTTATTTAAGGCCACTTCTACATTAACTAAGGTTATCCAGGGTAAATCCCACCTAACCTTATCCTTGTCCACACACACACAATGGTCATTTAGGACCAGACCCCCTCCCCCTCCCCATCCCCCGTCCACCGGCGCAACACCACCTAGTACGCATGCGCGGAAAATGTGCACGTCATAGTCACCTCCAGTGTTGCTTTGTGTGCAAGTTCTTAAATTTAACTTATCTGAACAATATCCAGTGTTGTGGTATTTCAATTAACTGGAGTCCAGTGCGCTGTGGGGCCCTATTGTAGTGAATCACACCTGAGCCATCATAAATCTTTATTAGACACGTAAACAATGTGTTAAAGAACATTTTACATCAATCAATCTAGGGTTGTAGATATCTGGTCAGGACACTCCTCACTCTTTGGCCTTCACCTTCACTGTCCATTCGTTTTGGTGACTTTATATACTCCGGACCTAGACGTTGAGTCCGCAACATACATGGCGGACAATAACTGATACAGTCTGCTTTGCCAGTCCAAAAGCATTCTCCGTTTTCCGTAGTCTTCCCTCGACGGCCAGGTAATACAAAGCACACGCTACCTTTTTTTTATCACATCCACGGGAGCCCGCATTCTCGTTGTCTCTCCTTCGACAAATGGACAAAGTTTTTCGTTAAGTAGAATCACAGCTGACCTGGACATTCGAAAGTTCTCTTGCCGTCTGAGATGTGTTGTATCCCAAATAGCTGCAATTGCGCGTTTTCTTCTCTTAAGGTATTCATGTGTGATTTCCACAAGCGTCTGTACAGACGAAAGGAGAAACACGGCCATGTCTGGATGACTCGCCTCCATATTTCTAGCGGTTAGCTCAGAGTTACGAAACCGCTTTATTATGAAGCTGGCTGTGGCGCGTTCTTTCTGACGTCACTTCCTGTGTGGGACGCGGTCTTTCTGGTGTCACTTCCTCTCCGAACTCAGTTTGTAAACGATCACTGAGTCCATTCAAAGCTAAGAGCCTGAGATTCAAGAAATAGACGGCGCACTTACCCGTGTAAAAAAATATCCAAGGAGGGGGACCTTAAACGATAGTTTAATGTGGCTGAAACGGGGCTTAGGGTAAGTAATTATTCGTTTAAGGGGTTATCCGGCTTAGTGTAGACATAGCATAAACTTACATTTAAACCAGTGTGGGTGGCACTGGGAGCAGGTGGGTAAAAGACAGTGATTAGGATTGCAGAAGCGGGGATCAAACCTGGAACCCTCAAGTTTCTGGCACGCCCGCTCTACCAATTGAGCCACGCCGCCCCACAAAGCATACTTTAACTTTAACTTAACCGTCGCTCACCGGCGTCAAAATGTAAACAAACACCATGGGTGGATCTACACCTGACATCCACTGTAATGATATCAAGTACAGGAACATATCTAGTCAATACGACTATGATTGCGTCCATATTTTTTGGCATCACAACATCTTTCGTTTTAAAAAAATGTATATTATGTTCATAAGCTCAGGAGATATGTCCTTGGAAACATGAGGACTTTGAATATGACCAATGTATGATCCTGTAACTACTTGGTATCAGATTGATACCCAAAAGTGTGGGTTTTTTTGATTGATTGAGACTTTTATTAGTACATTGCACAGTGAAGTACATATTCCGTACAATTGACCACTAAATGGTAACACCCGAATAAGTTTTTCAACTCGTTTAAGTCGGGGTCCACTTAAATTGATTCTTGATACAGATATATACTATCAGATATATACTATCATCATAATGCTGTCATCACACAAGATAATCATCAGGGTATATACATTGAATTATTTACATTATTTACAATCCGGGGTGTGGGATGTGGAGGGGGGGGGTTAGGTTTGGTTGTTATCATCACTTCAGTCATCAACAATTGAGAACAGAGAAATGGACATTGAAACAGTGTAGGTCTGACTTGGTAGGATATGTACAGCAAGTAGTGGACATAGAGAGAGAGAGAGATCAGAAAGTATAAGAAAAAGTATCTACATTTGATTATTTACATTGGATTATTTACAATCCGGGGAGGGTGTTAGTTTAGGGTTGAAGTTGCCTGGAGGTGTACTTTTATTGCGGTTTTGAAGGAGGATAGAGATGCCCTTTCTTTTACACCTGTTGGGAGTGCATTCCATATTGATGTGGCATAGAAAGAGAATGAGTTAAGACCTTTGTTAGATCGGAATCTGGGTTTAACGTGGTTAGTGGAGCTCCCCCTGGTGTTGTGGTTATGGCGGTCATTTACGTTAAGGAAGTAGTTTGACATGTACTTCGGTATCAGGGAGGTGTAGCGGATTTTATAGACTAGGCTCAGTGCAAGTTGTTTTACTCTGTCCTCCACCCTGAGCCAGCCCACTTTGGAGAAGTGGGTAGGAGTGAGGTGGGATCTGGGGTGGAGGTCTAGAAGTAATCTGACTAGCTTGTTCTGGGATGTTTGGAGTTTAGATTTGAGGGTTTTGGAGGTGCTAGGGTACCAGGAGGTGCATGCATAATCGAAAAAGGGTTAGAATCCTCATGGTGCTTTTGTTGACCAGAGAGGAGATTCTATAGAGAAATCTCGTTCGTTGGTTGACCTTTTTGATTACCTTGGTTGCCATTTTATCACAGGATCATCCAAAACTAATGTAAAGCATCCAAACAGAAGAATAAGTGCTTGTTACATTTTAACGGAAGTGTAGATAGAACATGTTAAAAGACAAAGTAAGCAGATATCAACAGTAAATGAACAAGTAGATTAATAATCCATTTTCTACCACTTGTCCTTAATAGTTTTGACAAAATAATAGAATGATATATGACACAATATGTTACTGCATACTTCAAAAGACTAAGTTAGGAGCCTTTGTTTGTTTACTTACTACTAAAAGACAAGGTGTCTTGTATGTTCACTATTTAATTTAAGGACAAACTTGCAATAAGTACCGTAAGATTTTTTGTTAAAATAAAGCCAATAATGCATTTTTTGTGGTCCCCTTTATTTAGAAAAGTATCAAAAAAATGTTGGTACCAAAATATGGGTACCGGGACAACACTAGCACTGACTGATTAATTAAATGAAAACGTATATTCCCCATCATATAAACTAGGTGCTACTTTTATTAACTGATAAGTAAAACACAGTCCACTGCAGAGGACGGTGCTCTCATGTGGTTACGCACATTTTTTTCAGAAGCCATTTCCGTAATTTAGCATGGATGTACAAATGCGAAGGAACACGAAAATGGCCGCGCGACACGGTTGTTTTGTGGTCATGCTGGAAATTTTAATTTGGTTGCTGCATCCAAGTAGGGGAGGTACGGTGCTGATGGTGCAATGAAGGGCCCTTCGGGGGATGCTGTTGTGAATAATGCTGTGGGACGAGCTCCAGCTCAGTGATGCAGACGACTCCCAACTAAGTTATTTTTCTACAAGAGAATCACGCCGGAATACCATGACGGTCGGAGAGCAAGAGGCACCCCATGCCCATAGAAGGAATTAAAGATGTGTCTTATACATGACTGCCCTCCCCTTGCTTGTTCTCTAACTCTCTCCCACTCTCCCTAATTCTGGGATGGTGGCCAAGTGCCACCAAGGACACTAAGGCTAATAAATCATCCCTGTTTCAACATCTGCCCCATCCCATAGGGCGGCCTTCCACCGCCACCCCACCCCTTGTGAAGATGGCTCCTTGGCTTTATTCCACTTTCAGCATCCCTCCGTACTCACCCATTGACACCTCCACCCCGACTGACAAAACGTCCATTGTCCCATGCCCGAGTGAAGAAGAGACCCCCTCCCCCCCCCTGCTGACAAAAGCCATCCGAAGCCAAGATGGGGCCTGCCAGGCAAGATGCCTGGGACCCGGCAGGGGTGCCCCCGCTCCCCCATTCCATTTTTCAAGCGCTTTCTGGTTCGTCCATCTCCTTTTTTTTTTTTTTTTACATTTAATACTCCCCTCCTGTGGGGGTCACTCACTCAGCTCACCCCCTACCCTTTTCACGGTGTTGAACTCTCAGCCCGGCATAAAGACATCAAGTGACAGCGGCGAGAGAAAACAGCCAGATTTGGCAGAAAGAGATATTCGACATGGCTGTCAGTGGCCATTCTGCATGCCTTTTGTTCCCTCGGGTGTAGTTGAAACAGATAAATAAACAGTCATCGGCTGAAAAGCCACGATCAAAAGCTCGTCACGTGTATTCATATAGAGCAGAAAAGACTAGAAAGAAAAAAAAACGAGGCATAAACTTGATGTCGCCAATTAAGAAGAAGGAGACAAAACTCGCTTCATACTGTTCGGATTGGTTTTCCCAAGCCGAGGCTAAAAAGCTATTCAGTCGCTGTAAAGATGGCACTAGGTCTTTAGTTAGCATTGTGGGGTCCCGAGTGTGCATGGCGGAGAAGATCTGGGAAGTTGTCTCGGGCATCATCAGTTAAGAAGCACCCCTCTCCACGGTTACTCCCAAGAACCTCATTTACTGTGAATACGCCGCACTTTTTCCCAGCACCTCCGTCTCGCCCCCGACAACGGGGAGCGCCGCCCATAGCTGTGCACCGGCCAGACACTCTTGCACATTCACAGTCTGTCTACTCTTGATGGAAAATATTCACGCTTTGATCGAGATCCGTGCAAACTACTGCTTGTGTACAACGCCGACGGTCCAAGCGCTGATAATTCTGCAAGCTTGTTGCATCAAAATATCTGCTGGGTTTGTATGGTCTTGACGAGTGTGGTCCCGATACCAATATTTTGGTACCAGTACCAAAGGTTATTTCGATACTTTTCGGTACTTTTCTAAATAAAGGCGACCACAAAAATTGCATTATAAATAGGAAGTGATGCGGCCAAAATAAGTTTTGTATTGATCATTAAAGGCCTACTGAAATGAATTTTTTTTATTTAAACGGGGATAGCAGATCTATTCTATGTGTCATACTTGATCATTTCGCGATATTGCCATATTTTTGCTGAAAGGATTTAGTATAGAACGACGACGATAAAGATTGCAACTTTTGGTATCTGATAAAAAAAAAGGCTTGCCCCTACCGGAAGTAGCGTGACGTAGTCAGTTGAACATATATGCAAAGTTCCCTATTGTTTACAATGATGGCCGCATGAAGTGAGAGAGATTCGGACCGAGAAAGCGACAATTTCCCCATTAATTTGAGCGAGGATGAAAGATTTGTGGATGAGTAAAGTGCAAGTGAAGGACTAGTGGGGAGTTGAAGCTATTCAGATAGGGAAGATGCTGTGAGAGCCGGGGGTGACCTGATATTCAGCTGGGAATGACTACAACAGTAAATAAACACAAGACATATATATACTCTATTAGCCACAACACAACCAGGCTTATATTTAATATGCCACAAATTAATCCTGCATAAAAACACCTGCGTGTTTGTTATGCTAGCTCCTAGCTCCTCTGCTAGCTCCTAGCTCCATAGAACACGCCAATACAATTCAAACACCTGATCAACACACACAATCACTCAGCCCAAAAGACCGTTCACCTAACCCAAGGTTCATAAAGCTTATATATTTTTAAAAAGTTACGTACATACGCAAAAAAAAGTTGCGCACATACGGTCAAGCGATCAAATGTTTAGAAGCCAAAGCTGCATACTCACAGTAGCACGTCTGCGTCTTTGTCATCCAAATCAAAGTAATCCTGGTAAGAGTCTGTGTTGTCCCAGTTCTCTACAGGCGTCTGTGTATCGAAGTCAAAAGTCCTCCTGGTTAGAGTCTCTGTTATCCGAGTTCTTCCATCTTGACTGCATCTTTCGGGAATGTAAACAAAGAAGCGCCGGCTGTGTACTGTTGTTGCTGACTACGTTCGAAAAATACGTCCATTTCGCACCGACAACTTTCTTCTTTGCTTGCTCAGCTTCCTTCTCCATAATGCAATGAACATGATTGGAACAGATTCACGAACACAGATGTCCAGAATACTGTGGAATTATGAAATGAAAACAGAGCTTTTTCGTATTGGCTTCAATGTGGAAGGCATACCCGTGTTCGCCGGGCTACGTCACGCGCATACGTCATCCTCAGAGGCGTTTCGAACCGGAAGTTTAGCGGCAAATTTAAAATGTCACTTTATAAGTTAACCCGGCCGTATTGGCATGTGTTATAATGTTAAGATTTCATCATTGATATATAAACTATCAGACTGCGTGGTCGGTAGTAGTGGGTTTCAGTAGGCCTTTAAGGAAGAACTGTACATATGTACAAATTTAATCGGAAGAAGATACAAATATTTAAACACACAAACAATATGACTCTTAAGAAGCCAATGAAAGTATATTGTGTGTAAATCGATGTTATTATTATTATAATTTTTTTTTACATGAAACATGGTTAAAATAATTCAGTGTGAGTATGATAATAACTGTTGTCATTTTGGTTTGATTGATTGAGTGAGACTTTTATTAGTAGGTTGCACAGTGAAGTACATATTCCGTACAATTGACCACTAAATGGTAACACCCGAATACGTTTTTCAACTTGTTTAAGTCGGGGTCCACTTAAATTGATTCATGATACATATATATACTATCAGATATATACTATCATCATAATACAGTCATCATGTGACATTAACTTTGATATGAATTGTTTATATCTTTACATAGCTACGCTGCACAAAAAGAAGATTACCTGACAGGGTAAAGTGGATTTGTTTTTGATTCTTTCCTAATCATTGGCAGTTGAAAAGTTTTGTGATCTGAAACTGTGAGTGCACTACAGGGCTAGTGACAGCGTATGTGCGTCTTGACAGGAAGGCTAGTTGTTGTTGTTTTGGCTTTGTTATTAAACAGAAAATTGCTCCAACACCCCCTTGTTATGTTTGATATACAGTACTGTATAGTGTTTTGCAGGGGCGCCGAAAAGGGGGGGTAAAGGAGACGGATTCTAGGGGCCCATGATGGAGGGGGGCCCAGAGAGGCCCCTAATGATGATGAAATTATAATATTTCCACCCTGTAAAGATTGTTTTCATGGGGCCCAAAATCCCTAGCGGCGCCCCTGGTGTTTTGTCTCGATACCAATATTTTGGTACCGGTACCAAAGGTTATTTCGATACTTTTCGGTACTTTTCAATGTTTTATTTATTTTTGTTTTTTTTATTATTATTTTTTTCTAAATAAAGGCGACCACAAAAATTGCATTATAAACAGGAAGTGATGTGGCCAAAATATGTTTTGTATTTATCATTAAGGAAGAACTGTACAAATGTACAAATTTAATCGGAAGAAAATACAAATATTTAAACACACAAACAATATGACTCTTAAGAAGCCAATAAAAGTATATTGTGTGTAAATCGATTTTATTATTAGTATTTTTTTTTTTATACATAAAACCTGGTTAAAATAGTTCAGTGTGAGTATAATAATAATAACTGTTCTCATTTTGGTGACATTAACTGTGATGTGAAATGTTAATATATTTACATAGCTGCGCTGCACAAAAAGAAGATTAACTGACAGGGTAAGGTAAATTTGTTTTTGATTATTTCCTAATCATTGGCACTTGAAAAGTTTTGTGATCTGAAACTGTGAGTGCACTACAGGGCTAGTGACAGCGTATGTGCGTGTTGACAGGAAGGCTAGTTGTTGTTGTTGTTGTGGATTTGTTATCAAATAGAAAATTACTCCAACACCCCCTTGTTATGTTTGATGTACAGTACTGTATAGTGTTGTCCCGATACCAATATTTTGGAACCGGTACTGGTACCAAAATTATTTCGATACTTTTTGGTACTTTTGTAAATAAAGGGGACCACAAAAAATTGCATTATTGGCTTCATTTTAACTAAAATGCTTAGGGTTCATTAAACATATGTTTCTTATTACAAGTTTGACCTTAAATAAAATAGTGAACATACAAGACAACTTGTCTTTTATTAGTAAGTAAACAAACAAAGGCTCCTAATTTAGCTGCTGACATATGCAGTAACATATTGTGTCATTTATCATTCTATTATTTTGTCAAAATTATTAAGGACAAGTGGTAGAAAATAAATTATTAATCTACTTGTTCATTTACTGTTAATATCTGCTTACTTTCTCTTTTAACATGTTCTATCTACACTTCTGTTAAAATGTAATAATCACTTATTCTTCTATTGTTTGATACTTTACATTAGTTTTGGATGATAACACAAATTTGGGTATCAATCCGATACCAAGTCGTTGCAGGATCATACATTGGTCATATTCAAAGTCCTCATGTGTCCAGGGACATATTTACTGAGTTTATAAACATAATATAAATAAATAAAAAACGAAAGAAGATGTTGTGATGCCAAAAAATATTGACGTAATCATAGTAGTATCGACTAGATACGCTCCTGTACTTGGTATCATTACAGTGGACGTTAGGTGTAGATCCACCCATGGCGTTTGTTTACATTTTGATGCCGGTGAGCTACGGTGTGTAGTGAAGCATGTTTAGCTATTCCTCGTCCTGCATCGATGGTATTTGTACAAAACTTTTTTTGTAGTCACCACGGAGGCGAGGATTAGTGATTTAGAAGTAACTACCGGTACTTTTCAGAGGCGGTATAGTACCGTATATGATTCATTAGTATCGCGGTACTATACTAATACCGGTATACCGTACAATCCTAGTCTTGACAAAACGTGGAATAAAAATGCTATTTCCAGACCCCTGGAAAAGTTATAAAAAATAATATTTTTGTCAGAGGTTTTGGATAAGTCAGGGGTCGGCAACCCAAAATGTTGAAAGAGCCATATTGGACCAAAAATACAAAAACAAATCTGTCTGGAGCCGCAAAAAATTAAAAGCCATATTACATACAGATAGTGTGTCAAGAGATATACATTTAAAGGACTTAAAGGAAACTAAATTACCTCAAATATAGCTACAAATGAGGCATAATGATGCAATATGTACATATAGCTAGCCTAAATAGCATGTTAGCATCGATTAGCGAGCATTAATGCAGTAACAAATATGTCTGACTAGCACTCCACACAAGTCAATAACATCAACAAAACTCACCTTTGTGCCTTCACGCACAACGTTAACAGTTGGGTGGACAAAATGAGACAGAAAAAGAAGTGGCATAAAACACGTCCTAGAAAGCCGGAGAAAGTTATACATGGAAACAAACTAAGGTGAGTTCAAGGACCGCCAAAATTAGTAGGACAAAACGGCGCTCGCCAAATACTCGAATCAGTGAAGCATTTTTAATATAAACAGTGTGATTTATAACAATTAGTGTCATGTTTGTCCTCCTACAGAAACCATATTAAAACAAAAAATATATTTTTTCCCCTCATCTTTTTCCATTTTTCATACATTTTTGAAAAAGCTCCAGAGAGCCACTAGGGCGGCGCTAAAGAGCCGCATGCGGCTCTAGAGCCGCGGGTTGCCGACCCCTGTGATAAGTCATGGAAATATATCTTACATGTCATTAATCCGAACCAAATTGCTACGGACCGTCATGATATTTTGGTGTGAAAAATGTATTCAGTCTATTCTTTGTGTGCGAGCGCCGATGCTAACGAGATCGTTACTTCTGCCATGCTGCAGATAATGTGCAGAATCAATAACACATGGCTTTTTAGGGATAAATACAAAGTGTGGCTGCACAGGCAATAGAAAACGACCAAAGACATGCTAACAGTGCTGTAAAACATTTGACATTTGGAGTATGGGCGAGGCAGCGCTCGTTAGCCCCTTGAATGGGAAAGAGCACGAAAGAGTGGCCACAGTTGCTGACAGCACAATACCCATAAGTGAATTTATGACAGCACAGCAGCACGACTACAGTTTCCACAGCAACAAGGCAAGACAGCTTTGGACGTTTTTGTAAAGTCCTCCAAAGATGAAATTCATACAACTCATTGAAATTATCCAAGGAGAGAGCCATATTTACGCTGTCATGTTACCGGAACAGCCATAGTGCAGCAAAATATACCTGTGGTGAGAACAGGTGTGCCTATGTCTGTGCTTTTGGGCTTGCTCTGCACTTTAAAATACTCTTATCATTAGTTTTCTAACAAACGAAATATATAGTACCGTATTTTTCGGAGTATAAGTCGCTCCGGAGTATAAGTCGCACCGGCCGAAAATGCATAATAAAGAAGGAAAAAAACATATATAAGTCGCACTGGAGTATAAATCACATTTTTGGGGGAAATGTATTTGATAAAACCCAACACCAAGAATAGACATTTGAAAGGCAATTTAAAATAAATAAAGAATAGTGAACAACAGGCTGAATAAGTGTACGTTGTATGAGGCATAAATAACCAACTGAGAACGTGCCTGGTATGTTAACGTAACATATTATGGTAAGAGTCATTAAAATAATTATAACATATACGTTAAATCCGATGATATCTTATACGTCTTACGTGAATGACCTAAATAATATTATTTGATATTTTATAGAGATGTCTGATAATATCAGCCTGCCAATATTATCGACCGATAAATGCTTTAAAATGTAATATCGGAAATTATTGGTATCGTTTTTTTTATTATCGGTATCGTTTTTTTGTTTTGTTTTTGTTTTTTTATTAAATCAACATAAAAAACACAAGATACACTTACAATTAGTGCACCAACCCAAAAAACCTCCCTCCCCCATTTACACTCATTCACACAAAAGGGTTGTTTCTTTCTGTTATTAATATGCTGATTCCTACATTATATATCAATATATATCAATACAGTCTGCAAGGGATACAGTCCGTAAGCACACATGATTGTGCGTGCTCCTGGTCCACTAATAGTACTAACCTTTAACAGTTAATTTTACTCATTTTCATTAATTACTAGTGTCTATGTAACTGTTTTTATATTGTTTTACTTTCTTTTTTATTCGAGAAAATGTTTTATTTTATTTTGTAATTTTTTTTTAAAAAGGACCTTATCTTCACCCTACCTGGTTGTCAAAATTAGGCATAATAATGTGTTAATTCCACGACTGTATATATATATCAGTATCGGTTGATATCGGTATCGGTAATTAAAGAGTTGGACAATATTGGAATATCGGATATCGGCAAAAAGCCATTATCGGACAATATTTTACGGTAATGTGTTAATAATTTCACACATAAGTCGCTCCTGAGTATAAGTCGCACCCCCGGCCAAACTATGAAAAAAACTGCGACTTATAGTCCGAAAAATACGATACTGTTTGACAAAAGCCCAAACCACCATTTCTCCACCAAATGTATTTATACGTGAGACTGGGGGATGGAGCAGGAGTAAAAACTAAATATGCTGAAATATAGTCTACATTTTAGTAAAGGTTTGGACACTTTGAACACAAAATAAAGCACTATACAGTACTAGGGTTGTACGGTATACTGATAATATTATAGCACCGCGATATTAATGAATCATATTCGGTACTATACCGCCTCTGAAAAGTACCGGTCCGCGCTTTTTTATTATTGCGTTTGTTACATCGGAGGGAGTTGTGGGGAGTGTTTAACACCACATTTTGCTTTGTGTGGACTCATATTGAGCTATCAAAACTGGAAATATGTTTTAAAAAGGCTAAAAAATCCCTTACCAGCCACACAAAAAGTACAGTAGAGGGAGTAATATGGCCCCATTCATGGGTGGATCGCGCATGAGAGCAAGGTTGGGGGTTAAACATGTTGCAATGCAGTTTGCTGAAAATGATAGAAAGCGCCACTCCGCAACAGACATGGTGGTCAAAGTTGGAATTGCCACACAAAACGTCAGTCTACCCCAGGGCAGCTGTGGCTACGAAAGTAGCTTACCACCACCAGGTGTGAATGAATGATGGGTTTTTAACATGTAAAGCGACTTTGGGTACTTAGAAAAGCGCTATATAAATCCCAGGTATTATTATTATTATTAAAACACATTTTAAGATTTTCAACAATCTACAGCCGTCTGGATAGAGCAAGCCGCAGTTCCTCATGTTTCATGTGTCAGGTAAACCGCGACGAATTGGGCCAAATGAATCCCCCTCCTACAGTGGCACACACAATAGGTGGATGAAACGTTCGTACACCAAAGCATATTTGTATTCGGTCCGTGGTGAAAACTTTGTGCAATGAGTATAGGGCGCACCGGATTAAAAGGTGCATTAAAGGGGTCATATTATGTTTAGTTTTTTTTATTTAAAACTCTATCCTGTGGTCTACATCAGTGGTCCCCAACCACCGGGCCGCGGACCGGTACCGGGCCGTGGACCGATTGGTACCGGGCCGCACAAGAAATTAAAAAAAAATAAAAAATTGTTTTTTTATTATTTTTTTTTATTTTTTATTAAATCAACATAAAAAACACAATATATACATTATATATCAATATAGAGCAATACAGTCTGCAGGGATACAGTCCGTAAGCACACATGATTGTATTTCTTTATGAAAAAAAATAAATAAATAAAATAATAATAATCCCCCCCCCCCCCCCACCCATGCCAATATGGCCCGGGTTAGATTAGTAAAGTGCAATTTTAAATTTCCCGCAAAATATCCTGCTGAAAACGTCTCGGTATGATGACGCCTGCGCGTGACGTCACGGATTGTAGCGGACATTTTGGGACAGCATTGTGGCCAGCTATTAAGTCGTCTGTTTTCATCGCAAAATTCCACAGTATTCTGGACATCTGTGTTGGTGAATCTTTTGCAATTTGTTCAATGAACAATGGAGACAGCAAAGAAGAAAGCTATATGTGGGAAGCGGTGTATTAGCAGCCGGCTGCAGCAACACAAACACGTAGCCGGTGTTTCATTGTTTACATTCCCGAAAGATGACAGTCAAGCTTTACCATTGGCCTGTGGAGAACTGGGACAACAGAGACTCTTACCAGGAGGACTTTGAGTTGAATGCGCAGACGCGGTACCGTGCGTACGCAGCTGCGGCTTCCAAACATTAGATCGCTTGCCCGTACGTGCGTGCAGCTATGTGCATGTCACGTACGTAACTTTGGGGACTTTGGGGAAATATATGTGCTGTATGAACTTTGGGGAGGTGAACGGTACTTTGGGCTGTGGGATTGAGTGTGTTGTGCAGGTGTTTGATTTGTATTGGCGGGTTATATGGACGGGAGGGGGGAGGTGTTTGTTATGCGGGATTAATTTGTGGCATGCCCTCTAGTCCTTCACTCTCACTTTCCTCATCCACAAATCTTTCATCCTCGCTCAAATTAATGGGGAAATCGTCGCTTTCTCGGTCCGAATCGCTCTCGCTCCTGGTGGCCATGATTGTAAACAATGTGCAGGTGTGAGGAGCTCCACAACCGGTGACGTTCACGCGCATATCGTCTGCTACTTCCGGTACAGGCAAGGCTTTTTTATCAGCGACCAAAAGTTGCGAACTTTATCGTCGATGTTC
>NC_084737.1:72280218-72300218 GCF_033978785.1 Entelurus aequoreus
ACCATTTGACTTGATGTTCCATCTTCCTCTGTGACCCGTAAGGCCCCCTGCTTGTCCTGGTGGGAAACCTCAAGGCTGCGGCACTACTATCATGCTGTGTAATAGTCACTCGCAGGCGGCCAAGTTCAGCCTTTGGACCCTGATATGGAGTGAGAGACTGCAAGATTCCTGTCTGGCCCCCAAAACCCAAACAGTGTTAGAGGCGCTGTCCTTTTTTTTTTTTTTTTTTTTGGGGCTGTTAAACACACATCGTTGTCGATGTAACAATGTTGTTTCAGCCTCTCTATCTTCGCCGTCACTAACCAGAGGCAGGCTGACGGACCGCCACCCCCCCTGTTCATGCGTCTGCAGCCAGCCGCTCAATCACACCAGGCCCATCGGCGGCAACAGCCTTTATCTGGCCCAGAGCAGCCCTGTGATAACACTGTTAGCAGCACTAATGTGGGCTGTTTGGGAGCCACTGGAGCTGCCACTGTCAGGGTCAACTGCATCATTTGACACTCATTATCTGCAGCCAGTGTCTTTTCTCTTTCTTCAACCTCCATGTTTTTGGCCTCTTAAACCCTGGACTTAAGAGCATATCCAAAATAACTGATATTGTTATCTGCATCTAATATGATCCTGGCATCAAAGTGCCAAATAGTTGCATTACTCATTTGTCTTATAAAAGTATTTGTGGCATGCTGGTTTTGGAGTTTTCGCTTGTTTTGGAACATTTGCCCTTTTTAAAGAATACCTTTTTAGCTGTTTTTCTGGTTAGGTAGATAGATGTATACCTCTAAAATGTGCAGTCAGTGTACAAATAAATAATATAAAAAAAAACAGTAATAGTCACATGAAATAAGTAATATTATTCCTTGAACTGTGTTCTAAATATATTTTCTGTATGATTCCAATTATCGTATTTTTCGGAGTATAAGTCGCACCGGAGTATAAGTCGCACCTGCCGAAAATGCATAATAAAGAAGGAAAAAAACATATATAAGTCGCACTGGAGTATAAGTCGCATTTTTGGGGGAAATTTATTTGATAAAACCCAACACCAAGAATAGACATTTGAAAGGCAATTTAAAATAAATAAAGAATAGTGAACAACAGGCTGAATAAGTGTACGTTATATGAGGCATAAATAACCAACTGAGAAGGTGCCTGGTATGTTAACGTAACATATTATGGTAAGAGTCATTCAAATAACTATAACATATAGAACATGCTATACGTTTACCAAACAATCTGTCACTCCTCATCGCTAAATCCGACAAAATCTTATACGTCTAGTCTCTTACGTGAATGAGCTAAATAATATTATTTGATATTTTACGGTAATGTGTTAATAATTTCACACATAAGTAGAGATGTCCGATAATATCGGTCTGCCGATATTATCGGCCGATAAATGCGTTAAAATGTAATATCGGAAATTATCGGTATCGTTTTTTTTATTATCAGTATCGTTATTTTTTTTTTTTTTTTTTTTTTTTTTTTTATTAAATCCACATAAAAAACACAAGATACACTTACAATTAGTGCACCAACCCAAAAAACCTCCCTCCCCATGTACACTCATTCACACTCATTCACACAAAAGGGTTGTTTCTTTCTGTTATTAATATTCTGGTTCCTACATTATATATCAATATATATCAATACAGGCCGTATGCACACATGATTGTGCGTGCTGCTGGTCCACTAATAATACGAACCTTTAACAGTTAATTTTACACATTTTCATTAATTACTAGTTTCTATGTAACTGTTTTTATATTGTTTTACTTTCTTTTTTATTCAAGAAAATGTTTTTAATTTATTTATCTTATTTCATTTGATTAATTTTTTTTAAAAAGTACCTTATCTTCACCATACCTGGTTGTCCAAATTAGGCATAATAATGTGTTAATTCCACGACTGTATATATCGGTTGATATCGGTATCGGTTGATATCGGTATCGGTAATTAAAGAGTTGGACAATATCGGCATATCGGATATCGGCAAAAAGCCATTATCGGACATCCCTACACATAAGTCGCTCCTGAGTATAAGTTGCGCCAAACTATGAAAAAAATTGCGACATATAGTCCGAAAAATACGGTAGGAATGTTCCCATCAGGGTTGATACTGTTCTTTATCCTCATGGTGAGTGCTATTGACAATTTAACAATATCAACACAATATTTATTTAGTACCGTTTTCTCTTCTTTTACCCCAAAAAAAATATTCATTGAGTTTGTAAACATTAACAAAAACAGCAAAAAAAAAAATATTTTGAAAAAAAAAAAAAATTATGTTATCACTCTAAGTATCGATCATATACCACCAATTTATGGATCAATGTGCCTTCCTCTTACTTGTTGTGTACTGACTATGACAATAATGACACACCAGTGTTGTCCCGATACCAACATTTTGGTATCGGTACCGGTATCAAAATTGTTTCGATACTTTTGGGTACTTTTGGAGGATTAGCGTGTCATCGTTCCTCAACGACAGGGCTGAATAAAGCCAGCACTGTGTTCTGTCCCTCGGCCCAAAGACGGATACGATTCCTCTTAGCGAGTTCACCACTCGCAGATCCCCTCTTGTCCAATAACTTTCCCCCCCAGATCGCCTCTTACGACTGCAAGGGGCCGGGATGAGAAACTTTCCTTCCTTCATGTCCTGATGTTTATTTATTGAAACCGAAAGAGGTGTGTCCATAAAGGCAAGCATATCATCTCGCTTCGCTATTAAAAATAAAGTGAAAAAAAAAATGGTCAAGAGTGTTCACAAAAAAATTTCCACTGTGATTGCTCCAGTTAGATGACTAATGGAAAGTCCCCGCTCCAAATTGTGACCATGCAATAAAGTCATCCGTCATCATCATGCAGCAGACAGACAGCAATAAAACCAAGGTTCAGAGACCACAACCGGAGCATCCTCTTGTTATTCAACTGACCAGGCCGGTAACGATATTCAATATAAACTCGCTATCACTGACACCTTCGAGGATGAACAAGATAAGCGTAAAACATCTGATCCAGCTGGCGATAAAGATTTGATGCGCGCAAACAGGATCTATAGGCAAACGTATCCCTTACTGAAGGCTTTTGCTGATAGTAAAAGGCTTTGATAAGCCAGGGAACATCAATCTTAGTGACAGAGATAGTCCCTCCTTAGCACTAATAGGGTTGTAAAGGGCATTCACCTTATATGGCGCTGCTAATAAAGTCATTTGTGATGAGCCCGAAGGTTAATAACTGAATGGACGGTCACGTTCACCTGTCTTTGACGATTATTATGTACCTGTACACTAGTCCACTATGAGGTGCAGCTTTTTCCCAGACAAACAGTGTCGTTCAATGAGACCGTCTTCCGGTGGATCAAAGTAAGCGACTACTGAATTTGGCTTTGGTTTTGATTGCAAAACCATCAGACAATGGCCTTTGTACGAGGGAGTGGGACTGCTACATTATCTCCTTTGGCTTATATCTTCTTCCAAGATTCCTCAAGGCCGGGCGGCAACAACCGACGACAGCGCTTCAAAAGACTGGACGGGGGGTCCTCGCTCACTATCAAGCAAGTTTTCTCCACCCAGCATCCTCAGAGAACGCAACACACGTCTTTAAGGACGGGTTTTGGCACGTTGTAGCCGACCTAATAAATTTCGTTAGCTGCTATAAATCATGACGGCTTGACGTTTATTGTGCAGGCGATGGGGCTGATCCCTTGGACTTGGAGACAGCTCCCGTGGTGATAAATGTAGCTATCTCTCGAGGAGCACGGATACTAGGAGTGCATGTGCAGACAGACAGGAGAGGGAGAGGCTGCTGGAGGTTGTAACAAAAATTATAAAAAAAAATGTATCATAGAGGAAGTACAAAGTAGAGAACACGTCCGATTAGATCAGGGGTGTCAAACTCATTTTAGCTCAGGGGCCGCATGGAGGAAAATCTGTGCACACCCGGGCATGGACTACTGAAGGCCTACTGAAACCCACTACTACCGACCACGCAGTCTGATAGTTTATATATCAATGATGAAATCTTAACATTGCAACACATGCCAATACGGCCGGGTTAGATTAGTAAAGTGCAATTTTAAATTTCCCGTGAAATATTCTGCTGAAAACGTCTCGGTATGATGACGTTTGCGCGTGACGTCACGGATTGTAGCGGACATATTGGGACAGCATTGTGGCCAGCTATTAAGTCGTCTGTTTTCATCGCAAAATTCCACAGTATTCTGGACATCTGTGTTGGTGAATCTTTTGCAATTTGTTTAATGAACAATGAAGACAGCAAAGAAGAAAGCTGTAGGTGGGAAGCGGTGTATTAGCGGACGGCTGCAGCAACACAACCAGGAGGACTTTGAGTTTGATAGCAGACGCGCTACCGTGAGTACGCAGCTTTGGCTTCTACGCTTGCCCGTACGTGCGTGCCGCTATGTGCATGTCACGTACGTAACTTTGGGGAAATATATGTGCTGTGTGGGTGTTTGAGTTGTATTGGCGGGTTATATGGACAGGAGGGGGGAGGTGTTTGTTATTCAGATTAATTTGTGGCATATTAAATATAAGCCTGGTTGTGTTGTGGCTAATAGAGTATATATATATATGTCTTGTGTTTATTTACTGTTTTAGTCATTCCCAGCTGAATATCAGGTCCCACTCGCCTCTCACAGCATCTTCCCTATCTGAATCGCTTCCACTGCCCTCTAATCCTTCACTCTCACTTTCCTCATCCACAAATCTTTCATCCTCGCTCAAATTAATGGGGTAATCGTCGCTTTCTCGGTCCGAATCGCTCTCGCTGCTGGTGGCCATGATTGTAAACAATGTGCAGATGTGAGGAGCTCCACAACCGGTGATGTCACGCTACTTCCGGTACAGGCAAGGCTTTTTTATCAGCGGCCAAAAGTTGCGAACTTTATCGTCGATGTTCTCTACTAAATCCTTTCAGCAAAAATATGGCAATATCGCGAAATGATCAAGTATGACACATAGAATGGACCTGCTATCCCCGTTTAAATAAGAAAATTTAATTTCAGTAGGCCTTTAAAATCATGGCATTAAAACTAAAAAATAAAGACAACTCCAGATTGTTTTCTTTGTTTTACTTTGGCCAAAAATAGAACAAACACATTCTGAAAATATTACAATAAAAATATGGAAAAAACTACTGGCAGCGGTAAAGTCTAGATCCATGAAGGAAAGAAGAAAGTGAATGAATGTTTATAACTGAATACATTTACATATGCATAAAAATGTTTTTTCTTTTGTATTATTTGGTTTATGACAACCTTTTTCCAAAACACAATTTAAAATGTGAGATATAACAGGATCATGCATAAATTTATCATTTGTTTTCAAAACGGTTACAAAAAAGTGGGACCCCAAAAATTTACTGTGTGAACCAATTTTTATGACTTGATGGGGTCCCTGGGACCCCATTTAGAAAATTCCTTGCGCCAACACTGATGGAGTATTGGTGCATGCAAAAACATCAGCAGGCGGCCGTGGCTTGCAGGCCGGTTCTAATACTAATCAAATATCATCCCGGGGGCCATAGATAATTCATTTGCGTGCTGGATCTGGCCCGAGGGCCTTGACTTTGACACCCCTGGATTAGATTAAAGGGAGATCTTCTTTGGATTTTTTTTTTTATCATAGCCTTTGTCATTGTTCTTACATTTGCGACCAAAATACAAAAGTCAAATACACTATACGTGTTTTAGGGTGTGATCGTCTGAATCCTGGTGTGAGATTGAGTGATGGGTCTCAGTCCGTTTACGAGTGAACTCTGGTGCCCTTCGGCTCACTTGAGCTACGTGGACAAGAGTAAAATTTACAGAAAAAATATAAAAGAGAAACTTTGTTGAGAGTGCTGTCTCTCTGCTCTGTTATACTGTCTCCCTGTGTGTGTGTGTTACAACAGTGTCCTTTAAAAGTATATTTTAGATGCTTTTTTGGAAAATCTAAGGATATAAAAAATAGCTTATATATTTAACCCAAAAGACTGCATTTTGGTTTGTAAAAAATGTAGTTATAACACATTATATTTCAGAAAATCGACCCAAGCAAGTCCTTACTTTGTGCATTATGTTCTTAAAGGGGAACTGCACTTTGTTTGGAATTTTGCCTATTGTTCACAATCATTATGAAACATTTTTTTTAATGCATCTTAATTATTAAATAAATGTGATCAGAAGTCCGCTTACAATGGAGCCTATGGGAGTCACTCTATTCTGCCTATTAAGCCCTTAAAAAACATCCAAACACCTCCATTAAAGGCCTACTGAAACCCACTACTACCGACCACGCAGTCTGATAGTTTATATATCAATGATGAAATCTTAACATTGCAACACATGCCAATACGGCCGGGTTAACTTATAAAGTGCAATTTTAAATTTCCCGCTAAACTTCCGGTTGAAAACGTCTATATATGATGACGTATGCGCGTGACGTCACTAGATAAACGGAAGTATTGGTACCCCATTGAATCCAATACAAAAAAGCTCTGTTTTCATTTCAAAATTCCACAGTATTCTGGACATCTGTGTTGGTGAATCTTTTGCAATTTGTTAAATTAACAAGGAAGACTGCAAAGAAGAAAGCTGTAGGTGGGATCGGTGTATTAGCGGCTGGCTGTAGCAACACAACCAGGAGGACTTACTTGGATAGCAGACGCGCTAGCCCACGCTAGCCGCCAACCGCACGGATGATCCGTGAAGTCCTTCGTCGCGCCGTCGATCGCTGGAACGCAGGTGAGCACGGGTGTTGATGAGCAGATGAGGGCTGGCTGGCGTAGGTGGAGCGCTAAACATTTTGATGTCTATTTTACTGTTTTAATTGGTTTTACCCTTTAAAATCGTTTTTAATCATATTTATTTTTTATATTGTCTCTGTATTGGTTTTCTATTCATTTATTATTTGTTTTTATTCAGTCATTGGTGTAGCATAATATTGTTTTTAATATTGTTTTTAATATCGTTTTTAATATTGTTTTTAATATTGTTTTTAACATGGCTGTGCAGCACTTTGGAAACATTCTTGTTGTGTAAATGTGCTATATAAATAAAGTGGATTGGATTGGATTGGATAATGTTTTTATTATAGCTCTGTGAGGTCCGGTTGCTAAGTTAGCTTCAATGGCATCGTTAGCAACAGCATTGTTAAGCTTTGCCAGGCTGAGAATTATTAACCGTGTAGTTACATGTCCATGGTTTAATAGTACTGTTGATCTTCTGTCTATCCTTCCAGTCAGGGATTTATTTATTTTGTTTCTATCTGCATTTGAGCCAGATGCTATCACAATAGCTCAGTAGCTAAAGAGCTTCGCCGATGTATTGTCGTGGAGATAAAAGTCACTGTGAATGTCCATTTCGCGTTCTCGACTCAGTTTCAAGAGGATATAGTATCCGAGGTGGTTTGAAATACAAAATCCGTGATCCGCAATAGAAAAAGGAGAGAGTGTGGAATCCAATGAGCCAGCTTGTACCTAAGTTACGGTCAGAGCGAAAAAAGATACGTTCTGCACTGCACGCTAGTCCTTCACTTTCACGTTCCTCATCCACGAATCTTTCATCCTCGCTCAAATTAATGGGGTAATCGTCGCTTTCTCGGTCCGAATCTCTCTCGCTCCATTGAAAACAATGGTAGAATATGAGGAGTCCTTCCTCTGGTGACGTCACGCTACTTCCGGTACAGGCAAGGCTTTTTTTATCAGCGACCAAAAGTTGCGACCTTTATCGTCGTTGTTCTCTACTAAATCATTTCATCAAAAATATGGCAATATCGCGAAATGATCAAGTATGACACATAGAATGGATCTGCTATCCCCGTTTAAATAAAAAACATTCATTTCAGTAGGCCTTTAAGGTTTTATGTGCATGATGTAAGTATATATATACGGTAGTAACAGGCACATTTATAATAACATTTAATATTTACGTATTTTGATCATTTGAAGCATCTGCGATGCATTAATTTAAAAAACGCTTCACAGGGTTCGCTTTTTTTTCCCAATTACAAAACTGATCACTACTCGCTGCAGACTTCATGAGAGCCTACAAACATAATAAGACATCACTTACTGTGCAATGTCTGCTGTCATTAGGATGCCAACTGATAGAATATTCCTGTTTTAGATGAAAAATGACTCATAATCCTCACAATGAATTGATTAACGTGGACCCCGACTTAAACAAGTTGAAAAACTTATTCGGGTGTTACCATTTAGTGGTCAATTGTACGGAATATGAACTGTACTGTGCAATCTACTAATAAAAGTTTCAATCAATCAATCAATCAAAGAAAAGTGGGTTGAAAGGTGAGAGGCATGATTTATGATCTAGAATAAACTTTCACAAGCAAAGAAAGCGAAACACACCTTACCACTTTTGATGTAAACATAGCCACACGCTCTTGAACACGGCACCGCTATAAATAGTTTGTGTGCATTAGCGCTTATAATAACAATATCACTAATACTTGGTTAATATTCAAGTCATGAAATGTAAATGGAGTTTTGTTAGCGCTTTTTGAATGTTTTTTGAATGGGGTTTTATGGGCCAAATAAAGGACCTTTTTTTCAAACCTATTTATACAACTATATATTAGAACAGCTATATATTTAAGAGTTTTTAAAAAATAACATTTCAGACAGCATAAGCATGTCAAATGGGGCTGTCAAATAATTACCTGTATTTAAAAAAAATCTGATAAATTACATTTTGGAATATGGATAATTTATGATTAATTGCAGGTGATCACTCGCTGGCATAGTTAAAATTTGCTTAAAAAATACCCCCACTTTTTGTACACAAATACAATTTTATTGTCAGAATATCATCAAGGGACGGCCTCCAAATAAACGTCTGCTTAGGGACTGAATTTAGCATGTAGTGGACCTGCACTTAAAGCAGGGGTGTCCAAAGTGCGGCCCGGGGGCCATTTGCGGCCCGCAGCTAATTGTTTACCGGCCCGCCATACATTCTGGAAATGCTATTGCAAAAATTAAAAAAACTTTTAAAAAAGTGGAATGAGGTGAAATCTAATTAGAAAAAGTTGCAATGTTGACACAAAGCTACCATGCAGGCTTTTTTTTTTCTTTTGTATATCTTTCTTTTTTCTTTTTTTGCCATTGCTCCAAAAAAATAAAAAATCAATATTATAATGAATTATTGACCTATTCAAGGCTCCAATTATTTCAAATATTTCACTTTAAAATGTTTTATGTGGGAAATATTGCATATATTGTGTGGTTGCCATACAAAAACATCAACATTTTATTTGACAAAAGTGGATAAAACAAACAAAATAATAGTTCAAACGTAAAATGGACTGATATATCTGAAGTTGAGCTCGTAACTTAAGTGTTGAAAGTTAAAAAAAAAACTAACAAAAATGTATCACTTTTTTTTGGATCCCAAATATATTTAGTGGGATTTTATTTATCTTTTCACTGTGATTACTCAAAAATAATAATGAATCAATGGTGTCCTGCATTATTGATATTTTTAAGGCTCTAATTACTTCACATCAAACATTGCTTTCTGAATGTTTTGGGCAGTGGGGGAAATACTGCATATTTCAGTTTTATTATAAAAAACCAAGTTGTCTTTGACAGAAAAGGCATAAAACCTTTGTTTTTTTTAACTTTATATCAACCTGAAGTTGATATACTGTACAGATTTACTGTAAGCGTTATATAAAAAAAAATAATAATAATTTGACTTGTTTTTAACATTTTAATGACTTAGACCCTTTATGGTCCCCGGTTGCCCTAAAGGTAAAAAAACAAACAAAATCCATATATTTTGTTATGGTTTGAAAATGAAAAATATCAAAATGGCCCCCGCATGCTTTAATTTTTCCGTGTGCAGCCCTCAGTGGAAAAAGTTTGGACACCCCCGACTTAAAGTCACCATCTCTAAAAAGTATCTTTTGGCTTTATGTCTAAATCTCCTCTGTGAGCATGTGTGTTTCCACCAATGAAATAATCTGATTGTCCACCCAAAAAAAATAAAAAAATCACAGTACACCACACTCCATTTGAAATAGATAAATCCGTTTTGTTGTTTATCGCCATATCGTCATTAAAATAATGCACATTCTAATAGCAGCGATTAGGTTGCTGTTATTATGTACGTAGTGTAGGTGCATTAGTCGCTGGTAATGGTCCGTGAATTAAACCCCTTTTAATATGTAATGCGGAGACCTTTAAGTGGACGCCAAACTTCAGGTTAGTTAAGGAAGGACAATGTCATGTCTGTCAAATGCAGTATTTACGGTCATGTGAGTAACCTGTTTGTTAGTGAAACATATAAGTGTTTGTCCAAGTGTATTGGCGTAATGAACTAAGCGAGTTAAAATCACAGACTAGGAGTCTTAACAAAGGCTGTCTTATGAACACTTGGTGCTGTTTACTTTTTCCCCAGCACACACTATACCATTCACCTCTGTCCTACTGATGACCTAACATCTAAGCCGTGCGTCTTCCTTGCAAACACACAGGCCTCGCTTGTACAAAAATGCAATAGAGAGAGTGAAGAAAGGCCAATGAACAAAGTGGACACTTAAAAGTAGACAGAAGCAAGCAGAGGGCGGGGTTTCATGTTCGTAGTTCGTTTGGAAATCCGACTTTTTGGTTTTTGACGGATTGTACTCGTCCAAAACTCTGCACACAAACAAATCAAGACTTGGATTATTTGTTTGTTAAGGATTCCGTTCTCAAGTATCATCCTCTTATGCAGGCCTTGACCTCTGTGTAAACCCACACAACCCCGAAGAACGCCCCTACTTGTCTCAGGCATTGACCCATATACACATGCACTTAGCCTTCTTGTTATTGGAGACTTTCACTTCTATTTCTGGGCCTGCTCGGCTCCAAGATACATGTGTTTCTATGCCAGTGCATGGGATGCTGATAAGACCCAAACGCATGACAAATCTTCGGTTGTTCACGTAAAGTTGTGGGAATCAGAGGTTGAACTTGCTTGAATGTGGGTCGTTGAGTTTCTGAATGGGTTTAGTGATTTGTTACGATTTTGAAACTACTTTCTCATAAAAAGCGAAAAATGGGTCTCACGGCGGCCTATTGGTTGGCATGTTGGCACAGTCAGAACTTGCAGAGTTAATCCTTTTTAAGCCATTCGTGGTCCGCAAGCCTATATTTTGTGGCCTCGTGCTTATTGTATAGCGCAAGACATTCATTATATATGTGTATATATACAGTCGCCATCAAAAGTTGACATACACTTGTAAAGAACATAATGTCATGGCTGTCTTGAGTTTCCAATAATTTCTACAACGCTTAATTATTTGTGATAGAGTGATTGGAGCACATACTTGTTGGTCACAAAAAACATTCATGAAGTTTGGTTCTTTTATGAATTTATTATGGGTCTACTGAAAATGTGACCAAATCGGCTGGGTCAAAAGTATACATACATCAATGTTAATATTTGGTTACATGTCCCTTGGCAAGTTTCACTACAATAAGGCGCTTTTGGTAGCCATCCACAAGCTTCTGGTTGAATTTTTGACAAATCCTTTAAAAAAAATTGTTGCAGTTCAGCTAAATTTCTTGGTTTTCTGACATGGACTTGTTTCTTCAGCATTATCCACACATTTAAGTCAGGACTTTGGGAAGGCCATTCTAAAACCTTAATTCTAGCCTGATTTAGCCATTCCTTTACCACTTTTGACGTGTGTTTGGGGTCATTGTACTGTTGGAACACCCAACTGCGCCCAAGACCCAACCTCCGGGCTGATGATTTTAGGTTGACCTGAAGAATTTGGAGGTAATCCGACTTTTTTAGGGACATGTAACCAAATATTAACATTACTGCATGTATACTTTTGACCCAGCCGATTTGGTCACATTTTCAGTAGACCCATAATAAATTCATAAAAGAACCAAACTTCATGAATTTTTTTGTGACCAACAAGTATGTGCTCCAATCACTCTATCACAAATAATTAAGCGTTGTAGAAATTATTGGAAACTCAAGACAGCCATGACATTATGTTCTTTACAAGTGTATGTAAACTTTTGATGGCGACTGTATGTGTATATATATATATATATAATATATATATATATATATATATATATATATATATATATATATATATATATATATATATATATATATATATATATATATTATATATATATATATATATTATATATATATATATATAGTATATATATATATATATACTAGGGATGTCTGATAATGGCTTTTTGCCGATATTCCGATATTGTCCAACTCTTTAATTACCGATACCGATATCAACCGATATATGCAGTCGTGAATTAACACATTATTATGCCTAATTTGGACAACCAGGTATGGTGAAGATAAGGTCCTTTTTAAAAAAAAATAAAAAATAAAATAAGATATATAAATTAAAAACATTTTCTTGAATAAAAAAGAAAGTAAAACAATATAAAAACAGTTACATAGAAACGAGTAATTAATGAAAATTAGTAAAATTAACTGTTAAAGGTTAGTACTATTAGTGGACCAGCAGCACGCACAATCATGTGTGCTTACGGACTGTATCCCTTGCAGACTGTATTGATATGTATTGATATATAATGTAGGAACCAGAATATTAATAACAGAAAGAAACAACCCTTTTGTGTGAATGGGGGAGGGAGGTTTTTGGGGTTGGTGCACTAATTGTAAGTGTATCTTGTGTTTTCTATGTTGATTTAATTTAAAAAAAAACCAAAAAAAAAAAAACGATACCGATAACAAAACCGATACCGATAATTTTCCGATATTACATTTTAACGCATATATCGGCCGATAATATCGGCAGGCCGATATTATCGGACATCTATAGTATTCACCAATGTTTTCTTAGCTGGGATTTGTTCGTAGGTAAGAACAAAATCTACGAGTACTCCAGAGCACTCTTAGGGTGGCCTATTTGTTCTTAAGTGTGACAAGTTCCCTTACTTCTATTGTCTAATGTTAAAATGAATAGCATAGATAGATAGATATAGACAAGACAGACAGACATATAGCAAAATGAGCAATATATAGACATTTCAAAATACCGTGTGCGACACACACACACACACCCACGCTTGCTGCTACTGCAAGATGCCGCAGATATCATGCCCTGGGGAGGGAACGCATATTTCACGACCATGTTTTGCCCGAAGTGACGAATATTTATTTGACCTCTTCGGAGCTACCTCAGCAGTCCCTCAGCAGGACCTTTACTGTTCCTAATATACATAAACGACATGTCATCGGCATGCGACTGTGAATTGTTTTTGTTTGCGGATGACTCTGCCCTGCTGGTATCCGGCAAGGACAAGTCACAGGTGGAGAAAATCCTCAGTGCTGAACTCTGTAGAACTTGCACCTGGCTCGCTGACAACAAGCTATCCATACACTTGGGTAAAACAGAATCCATCCTGTTTGGGTCCCACATCAAACTTAAGAAAGTCAATGACTTCACCATAAAAGTGGGTGACATTGTTATCACCAGGAAAGATGAGGTCACCTACCTAGGTTCCGTTCTAGAGGCTAACCTTTCCTGTGATAAAATGGCAACCAAGGTAATCAAAAAGGTTAACCAACGAGCGAGATTTCTCTACAGAATTTCCTCTCTGGTCAACAAAAGCACCTTGAGGATTCTGGCGGGAACTCTCGTTCAACCCTTTTTCGATTACGCATGCACCTCCTGGTACCCTAGCACCTCCAAAACCCTCAAATCTAAACTCCAAACATCTCAGAACAAGCTAGTCAGGTTACTTCTAGACCTCCACCCCAGATCCCACCTCACTCCTACCCACTTCTCTAAAGTGGGCTGGCTCAAGGTGGAGGACAGAGTTAAACAACTTGCACTGAGCCTAGTCTATAAAATCCGCTACACCTCCCTGATACCGAAGTACATGTCAAACTACTTCCTTAACGTAAATGACCGCCATAACCACAACACCAGGGGGAGCTCCACTAACCATATTAAACCCAGATTCCGATCTAACAAAGGTCTTAACTCATTCTCTTTCTATGCCACATCAATGTGGAATGCACTCCCAACAGGTATAAAAGAAAGGGCATCTCTATCCTCCGTCAAAACCGCAATAAAAGTTCACCTCCAGGCAGCTACAACCCTAAACTAACACCCTCCCCGGATTGCTAATAATCAAATGTAAACAATCAAATGAAGATACTTTTTCGTATGCCTTCTGATCTCTCTCTCTCTCTCTCTCTCTCTCTCTCTCTCTCTCTCTCTCTCTCTCTCTCTCTCTCTCTCTCTCTCTCTCTCTATGTCCACTACTTGATGTCCATATCCCCCCCCCCCCTCCACACCCCTGATTGTAAATAATGTAAATAATTCAATGTGATTATCTTGTGTGATGACTGTATTATGATGATAGTATATATGATAGTATATATCTGTATCATGAATCAATTTAAGTGGACCCCGACTTAAACAAGTTGAAAAACTTATTCGGGTGTTACCATTTAGTGGTCAATTGTACGGAATATGTACTTCACTGTGCAACCTACTAATAAAAGTCTCAATCAATCAATCAATCAATCCCACTTACTTAAACTTACATTTTGACATTATGTATTTCCCCCGCGGGATAATACAAATTTCTCTTCTGTAATCTGTTTGTGTTTTCTCCGTGTGTTTGATCTTCGGCTTTTCCGCCGGAATTGTGCCCTTATATGGGGAATTAAGGGTGTTTACCTATGCAAATTACGGAATTAAGGGTGTTTACATATGCATATTGGGGAAATAAGGTCGTGTTTATATGCAACTTATGATAGACACGCCGTAACCTAACCATTTGCCATTCAGCAACTTAAGAACAGCAGGTGGGAACAATTTGGGGCGTTTAAGAACACGTCATGAATTTGAATGTACTCCTTTTAGGAAATCCCTTCGGAAGAAAGATAAGAGGAAAAGTTAAGAACTTATTGCTGAATGGGGCCCATTGTGTTTTTGAAGCTGCTCCAATGTCCTCAGAATTTTGTCCAGAGGATTATTTGGGATTTGTACATTTTCAGAATGTGCTTGTTCTATTTTTGGCCAAAGTAAAACAAACAAAACAACCTGGAGTTGTCTTTATTTTAAAGTTATCATGCCACGATGTTACCATTCCGGCCCACTTGGTAATAGATTTCCCTCCATGCAGCCCCTGAGCTGAAATGACTTTGACACCCCTGATCTAATGGAAATGTTGCCAGTGCTGTTACTTTGCTTTAGCGTGCATGAATTTAATTTGCAGAAAGAAATTAAGCTTGGATGTAAAAGCCGTTATCAGCTCTTTGCAACCACGTATGCAGTCGTCGGTGTCCACGCTTCACAGCAGCTGCGGGATGTGAAATGAAGTGGCACGACCTTTGATTCGATCCATATGCCCCCAAGTCAAGACCCTAAATCTTACCCCCATAACCCCTACTGGCTGTGAGGCAAAGGGAAGACTAGGCGATCATTAGATTGAAGGCTGTATTATTTTCCTTCATCCTGCCACATATCGATGAACTGCAACCTTTATCAAAATGAAGGAAGAGAATGATATATATCATTATCTGAAAGGCACGTCACGCCTGATGCTTTGTGGCCAATCCTCTTAGGCCAAAAGGTAGGGTTATTTATTACTCCTTAACCCTTTGGCTGTCACAATATTTCCCAGCGGAAGATCTATCGGCACGCACTTATTCACTTATGATTATTACTGATCATCTGCCTATATGACTTATCAATAAAGTGGAAGCCGAGCAGATAATTTATCTGTACAGCTTTTGTCGATATCAACTTCAGAGACAAATGCCTTAAAAGGATGAAGGTTTGTGGACATCAGGTGATGGATGGTCCTACAAGGGTGCTATGAATATATGACCATATTAATAGGGTCATATATTATTTTCAAGTCTTTTCACACTTTCAACATGCCCAAAGTTTACCTAGCGACATAATTTTCTTTAAAGGGGAACTGCACATTTTTTGGAATTTTTGCCTGTCATTCACAATCAAATCAAATCAACTTTATTTATAAAGCACATTTAAAATTGACCACAGGGGTAGCCAAAGTACTGTGCAATGGGCAGGTTAAAAGATAATACGAGAACCCGAGCAAACACAACACAACACAAACAGAACACGATAAAAAATAAATCAATCAAATAAATACAACATAAAAACAGGTTCACAGCAGGTGTATTATGGGGCGCCATTGCAGGATGGATATCACTCAGTGTTAAAAGCCATGGAATAAAAGTATGTTTTTAAGAGAGATTTAAAAACAGGAAGAGAGGAGGCTTGTCCAACACTAAGAGGTAGGTCGTTTCCACAGCTTGGGAGCAGAGCAGCGGCGAAAGCTCTGTCACCTCTAAGCTTCAGCCTTGTGTCTGGGACCGTCAGTAGCAGCTGATCGGCTGATCTTAGGGATCGGGTGGGGCAGTAAGGCTGAAGGAGGTCGGAGAGATATGTTGGTGCGAGGTTGTTTTAGACATTTAAAAACAAATAAAAGAGAGTTTAAAATTGATTCGGTATGAGCGACAAGAAGACAAATGTTTTTTTTTTGTTTTTTTTCGCTTTCTATAATATTAAAAATCGTCTCGTTCTCTGTGACTAGCAATGCAGCTAATGGGAGCATTCAATTCTAACTCTGAATCACTTTAAAAATGCATTAAAAAACCGCCAACAATACTTCATTTACGTTCCGTAACCCGTATAATAACCAAGCTGTAGGGACATTGTTATTGTAAGAGCGAGCACTAAGGAAATCTTATCCTAGCGTACTAACACATCGGCATGCTTCGGGTATTAGCCATAAAAGCTAACTACGGCAAGAGATAAGCTAGATTCTACAACAACACGAAACGCGTTTGAGTTTTGTAATGCAGAAAACCAAGCTGTACTGACTGAAAAACATGAACAATCTTATTACAGTATCTGTAAAGTATTAGCCCACGTTTCACGTTGTGTTTGTACACAGCTGAGCTAGCCATACAGCGTATGTACTGTAGTTGTAATAACACACACAGATTGCTGCGTGTATCATGATCGATGTTAAAGTGACTCACTTGATGGACAGTTGTTCGTCTGGTCCAGCTGGCCGGGGACGTTTCCTGTTGATTTTGGGTGAGCACCTCCATTTATGTCGAAATAGCTTGGCTCCAAGTTCTATATTTATAGCGTCAAAATCGCTTTCATCCACTTCTCCCGGCTTCTGTCTGCTCCGACGTCTCACTATTCCTTCATGCTGGCTTCTATAAGCAGCAATATATTCAGCTTCAAAAAGATAAGGTTGTAAATCCTCATTTGTCCAAAAATAGTCGTCTTTGTTGTCTGTTACCAAGTCTGCCTGGAATAGAACACACACTTGTGTTTGATTTCGGAAAGTAGGAACAAACATATGTTGCCAGAAGTCAGACGTGCGCTGCTATGGAAACAGAAATCAATGCACGTAATAAATCAGTCCCGAAAATGATCAAATTTACAAAAATATGGTAAATATTGAACATCCTATATATTGTTAGGAACGTGTCTGTTACTAAATTATGTATAGACTTGCAGTGTGTATATAAAACGTTGCTGGAGGGTTTTGAAGTTGTTTAAGAGGGCTTAAAAGGCTACAATGGTGACTCCCATTAGCCGCATCTTTCAAGTGTTTTGATCATCTTTAAAATCGTGAAAAAAAAAGGATGTGTGTTCTTGTCTCTCGTAATGCTCGTGAATCCATAAAAGGTGCAGCTCCCCTTTAAAGGTGAACTATGAGGAATGTTGTCTTTTCTGACTTATAAATGCTTTTATTTTGGATAAAAAGTTAAAGTACCACTGATAGTCACACACACACACACTAGGTTTGGTGAAATTACTCTCTGCATTTTTCCCATCCCCTGTTCCACTCCCTGAGAGGTGAGGGGAGCAGTGAGCAGCAGCGGTGGCCAGCGCTCGGGAATCATTACTAATTGTTTATTACTCGTATTAAACAATGCAAAAGCATCAAATCATAAGGTTTATGCATTTTGGATGCCTCTGTTTGCAGTCTGGCTATGGCAGGAGGTCACCACTAGGTGAACGTACTTATTTAGACATTAAGTAATAAGTAATAAGACATTATCACTCTTAGCCAGCGGAGGGGAGTTCTTCCTCTTCTTCAGGCTATGAAAAAACACCAAAAAAAAATCAAGATGAATGTCATCTGATCTTGTCATGCGCATAACACCGACATACAGTGACATAAATGCTGATAAAAGCAGCTTTTTTTTATGCAGAGTCTGAATTGAACTTTGAATGGGCAGGTGTATCTAATGTTGTGACCGGGGGAATCTATATCATATTTATGAAGTTTATTTTCAACATTGACTACAAAAAAAATCAGCGGTGATGGCTTCAAGATATACATTGAAACGGTGTACATTTTCCAAAGATAAATCATACAACTTTTGGAGAGGGTGGGGTGTGGTTTCATTTGCAATCTGAGAACGCCTCAAGAATCAAACATTTTAGATAGATAGATAGATAGATAGATAGATAGATAGATAGATAGATAGATAGATAGATAGATAGATAGATAGATAGATAGATAGATAGATAGATAGATAGATAGTACTTTATTGATTTCTTCAGGAGAGTTCCCTCAGGAAAATTAAAATTCCAGCAGCAGTGTGCAGAATTGAGATCAAATTTAAAAAGTAAAAAGTAAATAATGGGGGTATAAATGGAAATAGAATATTACAATAAGAATAAAAATAAAAAGCAACAATAAGAATACAAATATAACAGTAAAAATAAGAATATAACAAGAGAAACTAGGCAGTAGTGACCATGTTATGAAAATGTATTGCACTGTTATTGCACTGTTTTTTGTTGCAGTTTATTTCAGTATTGTTATTGTTTTGCGTCCCCCGTCATCCTACTACCCCCCCCGCCCCTCCTACCCCAAACCCCCCCTCCAGGAGTTGTACAGTCTGATGGTGTGTGGGACAAAGGAGTTTTTTAGTCGATTTGTCCTGCACTTTTGCAATTTTGCTGACCGTCAAAAAAACATGCAAATTGTATGCACAATTCATACCAAAACATATCCAATACTTACTATCTAGACCAGTGGTCCCCAACCTTTTTGTAGCTGCGGACCGGTCAACGCTTGAAAATTTGTCCCACGGCCCCGGGGGGGGGGGGTTTATGGTATTTTTAATTTTTTTGTCATAAAGAAATACAATTATGTGTGCTTACGGACTGAATCCCTGCAGACTGTATTGATTTATATTGATATGTAATGTATGTATTGTGTTTTTTATGTTGATTTAATTTAAAAAAATATATATATATTTTTTTTTTTTAAATTTCTTGTGCGGCCGGTAGTTGGGGACCACTGATCTAGACCACAAAAGTGTGTTTTAAATCACCATAGATGATTTATACCAAACTTTCATGCCAATGCAAGTTCTGTGAATCATACAAGACTTTGAAACGAATAGGGAAAAAAAAGAAATCTCATCCACTGTCAATGAAAAACCCCACCGGCATATTTTGCCGTGCGATTTCTTTATAAATCACACAAAGGCCCTCAGGTCAGGCGGGGTCATGCAGCTCGTTCTGTAAATACCACTCGTTTGTATTAGACAAGTGGCCGTGACTTTCCAGAGTGGCACAATGGCTCGGAGTGTTTACCTTCCAAATCTAACCTTTGTGCAATAAGCTCTATCTCACCACTGTTCCGTCACAGGCCGCACCCTGCACAGACCCATCTGGATGCAGGGTTGGGCCACTCTTCGCTCTAGCCTGATCCGATAAGCCAACGCTCGTCGGATCGCTTATGTTTCTTTTTGAATGGCGCATTCATTCGCTGTTGCTAATGAACTGTGTATAATTGTCTCACATTTAGCGTCACGCTGAAAGCCACTCAAATACCGGTTATTTGGAATCGCATTCTCTCTCAACCAAGACAGACAAGCAGGGCGAGCTCCAGCAAGAATGTTTCCTATCAGCACTCTCCTGTGTTTGCCTTGGCCAGCAGACCTCTAGTCC